>NW_020887456.1:0-4089 GCF_003945725.1 Corapipo altera
CCCTCAGCCCCTCCTGCTGCTCCAGACCCTTCCCAGCTCCCTCAGCCTCTGGCACCATCACGAGGGGTCCCGGGGGCCGGGCAGGCTCCGCTGGGCACCTCCGCTCATCTCAGCTGGTCCCATTTTAATTTTGCCCAGCACAATAAATATTCCTGAAGCTTCACTGGGATCCCAGGCTGCCAGCACAAATCCTTCTGGGAGCTCAGAGGCAAACAGCAACAGTGATTACAGAGACAAAGGCCTGGTAGGGAGGAAATCTCTCCTGGATATTGCTCTGAGTCCCCTCGGGCTCGGGAGCGCAGGTGTGGGAGCAGCATCTCTGGGATGGGGGTTACCTGCATGGCCAAGGAGAGGCTGTGCCGAGAAGAAATCTTGGAAACCAGTGGTCCCTCCCTCCCCACGGGGATGGGTGGCACTGGGGGCTGGCTCTGGGTGCACACAGAGGTGCAGCGGGAACATGTGGGAGCAGCCGGAGCGGCCACCGCTCCATAAGGACGTGGAGCTGGATCGAGGGCAGGAATTGGCCCCATGGACACAGCACAGTCCTGGGGGACAAGGACAGCTGGGCAGGACAGTGGCCCTGGGAGTGCTGGGCACTCTCTGGGCAGGTGCCAGAGCTCAGCAGGCAGCATCAACACATGGAGCAGCTTGGGAGCAGGGATGAGGATCGGAGTTCGGAGCCAGCACCCAGCCCAGGCCTTCCAGCACCTTCCAGCCTCAGCTCCACCCCAGAGCCTGAGCCCTCAGAGAGGGGCAGGAGCACACCTGGAGGCACAGGTGAGGCTCTTCTAGCTGCTTCACTGCCAAGGTTTCGGAGCCCTTTTCCCTGGAGGATGGGAAGGCTGGACCAGACGACCCCGGCCAGCCCCTGCAATCCCTGTGCAAACCCCCCCTGGTCTGGGCTGACAGCTGGGACTCACTCTCCCCACCACGTGTTTCTCCACAACACCCTCTGCACCTCATTCCTCAGTGGTGGAATTGTCCTGGAGGACGGAGCAAGACATCCCTACCCACACAACCCCTCACTGTCTCACCTCGAAATACAACATCCCACAACCACGGCACCACCAGGAGGGCTCCAGGCAACCCGGTGACCCCAGGGAAAGGGGGAAACCACCCACCTTCAGGTTCCCCACCACCAAACCACCTCCAGGGGTTTTTCTGGGAAAAGCAGCCGTAGGGAACAGCTGAGCTGCAGAGGCAACTCCAGTGAGCAGCTGATGCCGGGCTGGAAACCGCGGCACGGAGCCGGGAATGAAACAAATCGTGGCAATTTCTTCCCAAATCCCTGCTGCAGGTGGAGCAAATCAAACGGCTCCGACCCTTCCAGGAGCCAGAAAGAGAAAACAAATCATCTCAGGCGTTTAATAAACAAATAAATGAACCCGTGGCTCGGTACTCAGGGCAAAGATCTCATTCCCGCTGCTGAGGAAAAAAAGGGCTTGGGAATAGTGGATCTGTTAATATTGTTAAAAGTAACAGTACGGGGGGAAAAAGCGATTGGGACAAGGCATTTATTTTATTAAACCCCCCAAGGAGAGGTCAAGAATATTAGAAATAAAGTCCCCGGGTTGGGGTTGATGCAATAACTGCATTTTTAGCAATTTCAGAAGAAGGATGTTTGTTCAGAGGTGGCAAAGAGCCAGGAATCTTCAGGGAGGAGCTGGAAGAAGGATGTTCTCTGTATTTCCTGGCTGCTGAGGAGCTCGGAGCAGTTGTTATGGAGAGCATCTGCCCGAGTGGCCACGCACCAGCAACCACACTCCCGAGGCTCAGGGACAGGAGGCATTGCAGGGACCAGGAGGGGGGATAATCCCTGGTTTCCTCAGCACGTGTCCTGCTCTTGAGGCACATGCCAGGATGAGATACGGGGCTTGGTGGATATTCACTCTGATCCCGTGTCTTCCGCTGCGCCCCTCTGATGGCAGCTTATGGGATTAGGGATAACAAGAGATTGGTTTTATCCAGGGATCTGCGGAAGGATCTGGGCACTGACTGGCCAGGGAGCTCTTGGGCTGCATTCAAGACAATTTATTTTTGTGAAGAAGGTGCAGAAACAGCCCTGGAAGCTCTTTTAGCACTTTGATTACAAGTGTCTGGAGGCAGAGGTGATGCTCCAGGAACCATCAGGAAATGATAAATGTTTGGCATTTCTTAGGAAGAAAATGAGACAGCCCAGCAAAGCAGAGTGAGGCCAAGCTCTCATGGGAGGCAGGATTTCATGGAAGGGTGGGACAGATGGACAGATGGACTCTGGAGGCCCCTTTTAGCCCAAGACAGTCATGGAATCGTGGAATCACAGAACGGTTTGACTTGGAAGCTTAAAGCCCATCCAGTGCCACCCCCTGCCATGGGCAGGGACACCTTCCACAAGCCTGGGTTGCTCCAAGCCCTGTCCAACCTGCCCTTGGACACTTCCAGGGATCCAGGGGCACTGACTCCAAACACCCAACAGAAACTGGGAACCAGGAGTGATTGCTATGGCCAGATGTAAAGGAAGAGCACAACCCAGCAGACAAAACCACCTGGAGCCCCCCGAGCATGAGAGGAAATGCCCCACGGAGAGAAGCAGGTATTCATTCCCTAAATACACCGACAGCAAGGAAAACATCCCAGGAATTGCTGGGAATTGCTGGTAATCTCAAAGAGGGAAAGCTTCCTGTGGATGAAACTAGAAAGACCAATGTGCTTAAGTCAGGGCTCAGCAGCGACATTTCAGAGGCAGAGAGGTAAGATCATACCTGGAAACCAGAAGCAGGAATTAATTAAGGATATTTGGATGTGCCTGGCTACACACCTGGAAGGGAGGTTAAGAGGAGATTAAAGCAATCGAAGAACAGCCAAGGTCGCCTTTGAAGGCTCGTGTTGTGTGCCCAAGAGAGTGGAAAACGGCAAATGGTCAGGAAGGGGGGAAGAGAAAAGCTGCAGATATGCCAGCACTTCATTTCTTGGGGGGAAAATTGGAGCAAATACAAGGCAGAGTGTTTGCTCTGGGCTGGCAGGAAACGAGGTGGTATCAGGCAGGGGAGATTTGTCACGGACCAGCGGAGAGAGGAGCTGCTGCTGAGGGTGCCACACACCTCAGCCTTGGCTCCTTTGCTCCAGGATGAGCCCCCCCAGCTCCCTCAGCCACTCCTGCTGCTCCAGACCCTTCCCAGCTCCCTCCCCTTCCCTGCAAACGCTCCAAGCCCTCAATGCCCCTCTTGTTGGGGGGAGGACACCCAGAACTGCCCCCAGGATTCGAGGCCCCACCGGTGCCTCACTCACTGCAGGGGCTTCTCCTGCAAGAACTCCCCTGGCAGCTCCCAGGGTCACCTGTCACCTTTCAAATCCACACTGATGGGTGGAAAAATGACACCCACGTGGGGCTGTGTCAGCACTGCCTCTCACTTCTGTCACTTTTGGCCCTCCCTGATGCCCGATCCCATCTCTGTCTCCAGTTCTTTAGGACAGAATTGTGGAATCACAGAACGGTTTGGGTTGGAAGGGACCATGAAGCCCCTCCAGTTCCAACTCCCAGGACTTGAGGTGAGGCATCACCAGCTACCCCCCTTCCCCCCAGACCACCCAGACACAGGGTAGGAGGAGGATTCCCTGCTCCACCCAGGGGTGGGAGAACCAGCACCTCCTTCAGCAAAGTGATGGAGGGGTCAGAGAAGATCCTTGCCAAAAACACAGGCACTACAGAGGGGCTGCAGAGAACAGGACCAGGGCTCACATGGATTGGGGCTTACACAGATCCTGCTAAACTGATGGAATTAAAACTACACAGGAATCATCAACACACAAGGGCTGGGCTGGGCAGACACGTGGTCGTGTAGTGGGATTGGAGGGGGGGAAACCGTGGAGGTTCTCACACGTGGGGTGTGAGTCACACATCACACACTGCAGGGAGAGAGGGAGAGGAGTTACCAAACACAGCCCAAAAACACCCAGCCAAGTTCTGCTGCCCCACTCCTGCTGCTGGGGCACTGCTCTGGGCACCACGTGGGCACAGCACTGTCCCTGTGCTGGGAACTGGGGAGGCCCCCCTGGAATCCCGGGGGCAGTTCTGGGCCCTCAGACAGGAGAGACCTGGAGGGGCTGGAG
>NW_020887457.1:0-4088 GCF_003945725.1 Corapipo altera
AAATCCATCAGGGCTTGTGTTCTTTGGAGGGCCAGACACTGGTGAGAGTGGGGGGGGGGGTGCACATGGAAGGACTTGAAGGGCACAATGAACTGTCTCAAAACACTGTCAAAGCAGGAAAATCCCATAAGGCACCACAACACACAAGCACTGGTGGCAAACAGGAAGGCCTTTAATCCCAAGGCCTAAAGGGAGGTGAAGCTTTGGAAGTAGCCCCCAGGACAGAATTGCACTGTGCAGACTGGGGGAAAGAGCAGACAGCCCCAACAGGAAGGTAAGGCAGGTCTGGGGAACCCATCCAGACAAAGATTCCCACCTGCAGACTGGAAGCACACCGGGCAAGACTCCCATTGTGGCAAGTTGTGGGAAAGGAAGCAAGTCCTTGTAGACGTGCCAGCCCAAGCTGTGGCAACAGCATCTGCCTCCCTGAATACCCAGGGCTTGGGCTGTATAAAAGTGATAGCCCAGAAGCACAACTTGGGGACCCTCCACCGAGCAGAGCAGGGTGAAGAAGGACCGGCGGGAGCCTCAGGGATCTCCATGGTGTGATACATTTACTTCATCTCTGTCTCTCTCTCACTGTCTTCCCACCACCTCCTTCTTCTCTCTCTTTCCATTTCTTTCTCTCTCTCTCCCTCCTATTTACTGTTAAATCAAAGCTGGACTACTGACTTTGGCACATGGTCTCCTTTGCAGCTGAATTTGGGCAGAGGTGTCTCTTAATAATGGGAACCTGACAGTATCCATGAGGTTTTACAGTGTGGGAATGGCCACTGGATTCCGTGAGGTTCCACAGAGTCACAGGGTCCATTTGGCTTTGTAAGGCTCTGCAGTGTGATAATGGACCCTTGATTTCATGAGTTTTCAAAATGTCTCAGGACTCCTTTGGTTCTAGGAGGCCCCACATATCACAGTGGCCCCTTGGTTCCATGAGATTCCACAGTGTCCTAGGAATCCTTTGGTTCCATGAGCCCTGCAGTGTCACAATGGTCCCTTGATTCCATGAGGTTCCACAGTGTCTCAGGGTTCCTTTGGTTCTGTGAGGCTTTACAGTGTCACAGTGGCCTAGTAATTCCATTTGATTCCATAGTGTCACAATGACCCCTTGATTCCATGAGGTTCCACAATGTCCCAGGGTTCCTTTGGTTCCATGAGGTTCTGCAGTGTCACAGTGGCCCCTTGATTCCATCGTTCCACAGTGTCCCAGGGTCCATTTAGCTCTATAAGGCTCTGTAGGATGACAATGGTCCCTTGATTCCACAAAGTCCTGAAATGTCTCAGGGTTCCTTTGGTTCCATGAGGCCCCACATGTCACAAAGGCCCCTTGACTCCATCAGGTTCCACGATTCCACAGGTTCCTGAGTGTCACAATGGTACCTTAGGCTCAAAAAACCCTGCAGTATAAGAATGTCTCCTTGATTCCACGAGGTTCCACAGTGCCAATATGGACCCTTGATTTCTTGAGGTCCACAGTGTCCCAGAGTCCCTTTGTCTCCCTCATACTCTGCAGTGTCACAGTGGCCCCTTGATTCCATGAGGTTCTGAAAAATATCAGGGTTCCTTTGGTTCTATGAGGCCCTGCAGTGTCACAGTGGCCTCTGAGTCCCCGAGGTTTCTCAGTGTCACAGTGGCCCCTGATTCTATGAGGGTCCGAAATGTCTCAGGGCTCCCTTGGTTCCATGAGGCCCTTCATGGCACAATGAATCTATGGTTCCATGGGGTTCCACAGTGTCCCAGGGTTACTTCGGTTCCATAAGGCCTTGCAGTATCACAATGGCCTTTTAATTCCATGAGTTTTCACATTGTCACAATGCTCCCTTGATTCCATGAGATTCCACAGTGTCACAGGGTTCCTTTGGCTCCAGAAGGCCCTACAATCTCACAATGGCCTCTTTACTCCAGAAGGTTCCACAGTGTCATTGATGGAACACACAGGGCTGTAATGTTGTCACCCCTGCAGAGCTGCCTCCAGCTCTGGGCTCCAGCACGGGAAGGACATGGACCTGCTGGAGCGAGTGCAGAGGGTACCATCAAAGTGATCAGAGGGATGGAGCAGTTCTGCTGTGAGGAAAGGTTGAGAGAATTGGGATTGTTCAGGTTGAAGAAAAGAAGGCTTTGGGGTGACCTAATTGTGACCTTGCAGTGCCTGAAGGGAGCCAACAAGAAAGATGGAGAGAGACTTTGGACAAGGGCCTGGAGTGACAGGACAAGGGGAATGGCTTCACACTGAGAAAGGGCAGGGTTAGATGGGATATTAGGAAGAATTTCTGGTCTGTGACGGCAGTGAGATCCTGGCACAGGTTGCTCAGAGAAGTTCTGGCTGCCCCATCCCTGGAAGTGTTCAAGGCCAGGTTGGATGGGGCTCTGAGCTCTGAGTCTAGTGGAAGGTGTCCCTGCCCATGGCAGGGGGTTGGACTGAGATACTCTTTAAGGTCCCTTCCCACCCAAACCATTCCATGATTCTGTGACTGGTGGGGGATGTGGTGGTCAGAGCCAACGGGCACAGAGACCCCAAAATGATGGAGTTTTCCATTCTGGGTGGAGGAAGGAGGGGGCAGCAGAACTGACCCCCTGGACTGCTGGTGGTCAGACTTTGTTCTGCTTGGGAAACTGACTGATCTGGGTGTGAGTGTGGATGTGCTGGAGGGCAGGAAGGCTCTGCAGAGGGATCTGGACAGGCTGGATCAATAAGGCCAAGTTGTAAGGGCCTGCCCTTGGGTCCCAACAACCCCCTGGAACTCTCCAGGCTGCGGGCAGAGGGACTGGAGAGCTGCTCAGCAGGAAGGGACTTGGGGGTGCTGCTTGACAGCGGCTGGATATGAGGCAGAGTGGTCCCAGGGGGGCAAGAAGGCCAAGGGCATCGTGGCCTTTGTGGAGAAGAGTGTGGCCAGCAGGAGCAGAGAACTGATTGCCCCTCTGTGCTGGGCACTGCTGAGGCCCCACCTGGAGTGCTGTGTCCAGTTCTGGCCCCTCAGTGCCAAAAGGCCCTGGAGGGGCTGGAGCGTGTCCAGAGAAGGGAATGGAGCTGGGGAAGGCTCTGGAAAACATGTCTGCTGAGGGACGGCTGAGGGAACTGGGCTGGTTGAGTCTGGAGAAGGGGAGGCTCAGGGGGGACCTCATTGCTCTCTGCAATGACCTGAAAAGAGGTTTTAGTGGGTGTGGGGGTTGGTGTCTTCTGCAAAGCCTTTAGTGACAGGAAGAGAAGAAACGACCTTAAATTGCTTTGGGCAAGGTTCATATTAGATATTCAGAAACCCTTTTTCCCCAGAGAGGTCTCAGGCATTGGAACAAGTAGCCCAGGGAGGTGGTGAAGTCTCTGGAAGCATTCAGGTGGTACCTGGATGTGGCACTTTGGGACGGGGTTTAGGGGTGATTCTGGTGTTGCTGGGTTGACAGTTGGACTAGAAGATCTGGAAGGTCTCTTCCAACCTTGATGATTCTGTGATTCTCTGACCTGTCATCCCTGTTTGCAGGTTTGTGCTCTAACAAGACCCTGGGGATGTTTTCTCTGTTGGGTCCACAGAGATTGTGTTGTGTGAGCTTTTTCCTCTACGATCAAAACAAGGAGTAATTAATGCCAAATCCAGCAGGTGGCTTTCAAGTAATAACTTAGTCCAGTTTGTCCAACTGTGTCCAAACAGGTGAGGAAAATCTGGAACTTTAGAAGGGTTAGTTTTTTACCTCATTAGCAGGATATCCAGGGGTGCACCAAGTGCCTTCCAGTGAGGAGCACAAGAGACAAATAGACAGTGACAATATTGTTCTAATGTTAATGTCACTGGAGCACAGAGTGAGATCACTTCTGAGTTATGTTTCCTTAATTAGTGATTGGGAATAAAGAGAAAATAACATAGTTGATGACATTTTAGTATTTATTTCACACTCTTAACAGAAGGTATTTTGCAGCTGGACTTTGAATAAGGTTCCATGGTATATTGCAAGTTTTTATCTCAAGTTAACAGTCTACTTCTTCCCAAAGAAATTCTCAGCAGCTAACACCCTTTCATCATCTTGCTCTTTCCCTGATGCCTTGAGCTTGTTGCTCCTTTTGGTAAATACCCATTTGACACAATGCACTGGGCAGCTTC
>NW_020887458.1:0-4088 GCF_003945725.1 Corapipo altera
CCAGCAGGGACAGCAGCACCACCAGCCTGGCTGTGACTGCTGGGGGAACACTGAGCCCCAGGGCCATTCCTGCACAAACCAGGGAAGTGCCTCAGAGAAAGAACCTCCCCAGCTCAGTGTTTTTAAGCCATCTGGGCCACACTTTGTCCGGGTGATCTTTAGACTTATTTGCTGTTTGGTCAATGTATAATCATGGACATGCCAAAGATGGAATAAGGTGGGTCTGGCAGGTACGGATCAGGGCAGCAGCTCCCCTGGAAAACACCCCCCTCTGTGCATTGGAGGAGCCCTGGGTTTGCAGGAATGCCCTCTGGCTGGGGAGGGAGGGGGGCAGCGAGTCCAAGGTGCAACTGGAGCTGAACTTGGCACGGGATGCAAACAAGGAGGGCTTCTACGGGTCCATTACCAGAAAAGGAAGGTCAGAGGAAGTGTATCCCCCCCAAGCCACACTGGAAAACTGGAGATGACGGACAAGGAGAAGCCTGTCCTCACTGGCAACCTCACTGCCCTCATGTCTGTACTGGAACGGAGATAACTTCCCTAATAATTTTCTAACGAATTGGTTTAATCAATCACAAGCAATGTCATTTCCCACTCTGTCACGTGCCACTGTAGCAAGCTTTTAACAAGGTTTGCCACAAGCTGCTCTTGTGGGAACACAGTTTGGGAAAATTACTGGATTTACCTTTTGCTAAAGCAACCAGATATGCTTGGAAACAATCTCAGACCTAGAGGGAGGTTAACAAAGCTTGGGAGAGAGAGATTGCTCAAACTGGACACAAGAAATGCAGAATTTATGGACCACAAGGTTGCAGAACCACGAGATAAAGAAGAAACTAACCAAGACAATTCAGCATTTGTACTGAACCCCTCCCTATCTGGGAAAAAGATAATGAAAAGACTGAAAAATGTGGGCTAATTAGGATGAGAAGCGAGAAATCAGTAACAAATAGAAGATAGAATACTAATTAATGAAGGGAATTGTGTAATTTATAGCCAATGAACATTAATTTCAGCAACAGGTGGACACCAAGATGGGGCTGGGGGGGCAAAATCCCACCCTCTGTAAGAGAAGCTCAGGTTCACGACCACCTGAGGAACCCAAACATGCACTTGGGTCATCCCCCAAACATACGGGACCCCATATTCCCAGAGTCCTGAGGGAATTGCTGAGCCACTCTCCAGGATATTGGGAAAGTCATGGTGAAGTCCCAGGTGACTGGGAAAAGGGAAACACTGCACCTGTCTTTGAAAAGGATAGAAAGGAGGAAGATCACGGAACAGACCTTCCTAGGAGCTATTCTGTGATTTAAGGAAATGAGGGGTCCTTCAACAAATCTGCTCAAAACACAACATCAATTTTCCAAACCACAATTTTCAGTCTAAGGAAATTCCTCCCCCTCCTGCCAGTCCATACCGTTTCTGTTTGTAAAAAGATTAGAGAAATATTTAAGCTTCACATGGGAAACGGGCTGGTTTTTTCAGCAGTTTTATATCGTGACACTGCAAGGAAAATGGAAAATTGGCCCTCACAGTTCATTACCCTGAAAAGCCTCTTGTTGGAGGGATGAAGTAGGGGCTGGGAGGGGGAAGGACACGGGGATGGCTTTTGCCAGCTACAGTTAAAACTGAATTAACAATTTTAGATCAGTCTGGGAAGAGTTTGCCCCAGGGCCATGAAAGCAAACCACATAAATGCACAGGCAGGATCTGCAGACAAGCCCTAATTAGGAAAATTACGGCACAGAACAAGTTTTGACAATAGGATAATTTACTATGGAGGTTAATGAGTATTTTTAAGGACATTTCTCAAACTACTGCAGCTCCCTTTGTAGGGAAGCTTTTGGGAAGGCAGCAGATGCAGATACAGAGACCAGAACATTACCTACCAACTGATGAGTTATGATGCTTAATTTCTAAATTATTTAAGGGTGGTTCCATCAACCAAAAAGATTCGTTGTTTTTAAAAGTCGATTGTGGCAGGAAAACAAATAGTTTGAGTTAATAACACTTCTCTTTAAACACCTGGTAAGACGGGGATCACCCTCACTGGTGGGTCTTGCCTCTTTACTGCAATGATGAACTACTCCCACCTAACCCACAAAAACCAATTGTGAGAGCAAACATACTAATTCTATGGAAAGTTATCTGCAGGAGTAAGAGAGAATTAAAACCAACCCAGTTTTTAGCCTATTTCTTTGCCTATTTCCTTGCCTTTACAGAAAATAGATTTATGTTGTATAAACCTCACCGATTCACGTACACGATAATTTACACACAGAGCACTCGCAAACTGCATTAAACATAAATTATTTTATCCTGGAAGTCACTGACCTGAGACAAGGGCCTTTTCTTTCCACAGTTTACACCTCCAATAAAAACTATGTTGGGCATCGCTGGCATGGGGTATTCGAAAACAAAATCCATCCTTTTAAGCCAAATGGATCCATGGCTTAGGAGCCCCTTCATTGTTACTGGTCTGCCAAGAACCTCCGAGGCCAGGAGTTCGAATGGCAAATAGGCAGAACGGCAAAGAAAGGACTCTGATGCCTTGAGGATGAAGTTTTCCACACGCTGGAAAAACGTCATGTGGTCGGAGTTGTCCGTAAATGTTCTCGGGACGTAGGAAGGGGGGTCTGGGCACTGGGCAGCCTGCAAATCCAAACTGCAGGGAAGCCCCCGCAGGAAGAACACGGAGGGGACGGAGAGATGCAGGGCCAGGATTTGCCCACAGGGCACGATGGGATCTGTGAGAACAACATCGAATTTACCCCCTTCCAGGTATTCCATCAGGTCCCGGTTGTGCAGCAAACTCCTGCAGGAGGAGGCGTAGAGCTGGGAGATGAGCTGGGCTTTTCCACGGAGCGCAGCGAGTCTTTGGAGGAAAGGTCTCGTCTCGAAAAGCTCATTCCCCAAGGAGCGCACGTGTTCCCTCAGCTCTTCCCTGCTTAAGGCCACCGGATACGTTTGGAGGGTGTAATACTGGGATGGCTCCACGTTCAGGTTCCCCTCGGGTGCCACCGTGAGGATTTGATGCCCTCTCTGGCCCAGGGCCACCAACAGCGAGCGCAGGCTGAGCCAGTGGCTCCCATCCATGGGCACCACCAGCACCTTCCCACCCTCGGCCAGGCACAGCAGAGCCAGGGAAACCCAGACCCCCGCGGGGACCAAAGCACTGCCACCGCTCCCAGGAGCCATGGCCCTAGAAATCCCAACTCTGCCCAGCCCCCGGATTTTAAATAAACCCAGATTCCCACATTCCACCTTAACGACCCGGCTTTTCCAGCCAAACCAGTCACCGTGAAGCGCTCAAGGCATTGATGAGTCGTTTAAAGACAAATCAACTCGGGCTGGGCAGAACTGGGCTCGGTATCTCATGTGCTGACTGATGCTCCGTTGAAAATAAAATCAGACTTCGCCAAAATGAAATCCCAAACCTTTGAATAGTGCTGGCACTTGGAAGTAACCAGGCTTGCTGAAAGCAGGGAGTAAAATGCTTTCTTGCTTTCCTTTCTTTTGATAGGCATTTCACAGCTGTTCTGAAATGCTTGTTGAGTTTATGGTTAAAATTATAAAGTTATGCCACTGTAGAGCAAAATGTCTGTGCAAATCCTCAGGAGGAGGCTCTGGGATTTACATCCAGCTCTGGGATTTACATCCAGCTCAGCACTGGGGCCGGGAACACCACCAGGTACCAACTTAATCCAGTGCAGCAGAAGGTTGGATCAGTGAAGGAAAACCCTCAAAACGATGGTGTCAGGCACCACAAACTCTTTCTCATCCTGACCTAAAGCTCTTCATCATTTTCTTCTTCCAGGAAGAACAGGAGTAAAGAAACAATATTCCTGCAATAACTATTGCTGCCGGACTGTGATCTTTAGCCCCTGGAAAAGTCAAGAGTGAGCCTTGTATCCCAAGCAGAGCCTGATTTTAAGCTGGAGTTGCTCCCTGGCCTTGCCTGTGGGATGCATTCCCAGAGGATCTGCCCGGGTTTGTCCCCAGGAGCCAGTTAAGCAGCTCTGATGGAGAGAACAGATAGGAAAAAGCACTGCCCTGACAAAAGTGACAATTTGAAAGGGACTTTTGTA
>NW_020887459.1:0-4085 GCF_003945725.1 Corapipo altera
CCCTGGAAACATTCAAGCTCAGGTTGGATGGGGCTCTGGGCAACCTGATGGAAATGAACATGACCTTGCTCATTACAGGGGAGTTGGAACAGAAGAACTCCAAAGGTCCATTCCTACCAAAACTCTTTCATCATTCTACTGCAGCCGAGGCTGACAAGGATCACCCAGGTTTCAGACTCAGCTGAGCATCCCCTTTGATGGCCCATCTGGCAGCTCTGCTACAAAGCTGCTGCAAAGAACCTCCAGACCTAAAGGAGCTTTTGTGCTGGGCTCAGCTGTGGCTCTCAGGGCTGGGAGGTTGGCTTTTGGCTGCCAGGTGCCCACCAAGGCTTTCTCTCACTCCTCTTTCTTCTACACTCCCCTTGGTGCCTGCAGAGTTGTTTCTCCCCCATTTCTCTCACTCCTCTCTGGGTTACAGCACCCTGGATTTTATCCTTTCTCCAAAGGGTTATCACACAGGTGCCTCTGGAATTGCTTTTTGGCTCAGCTTTGGGCACTGGCTGGGCCATTGTGGAGTCACCTGAAACTGGCTCTCTCTGACACAGAGTCAACTCTTGATCTCCTCTTCCCTGAGAGGAACCTGCAGCCCCCTCCCTGCTACCAAACCTGATCCACAGGGTCATTCAAGTGCCCAGGAATACAGGAGGTCATTGATCCCATTATTCCTCAGACTGGTTAAACAAGACTTTGTCCTCTCCCTCTCCCTGACTGCAGGTTCTTTGTGTCAGAGCAGAGCTGGGCTGGACCTCAGCCGTGCTTTGCTGCAGAGCCTGCTGGGGTGGGGGCAGATGGCAATGGAAGAGATGGGTTGGACTGAATGATCCTTGTGGGTCCCTTCCACCTCAGCATATTCTGTCATTCTGGGTTTGGTTGGGTTTGGTTTGGTTGTGTTTGGTCTTTTTCTCCCCTTTTGAATTGCCCTTCCTCTGACCCTGAGGTTTTTCTGCATTGTCTTGGGCCTTGTTGGGCACCTGATGGCAAGACAAGTTTATCCAACTCAGTCATCTTGACCACATTTTTGGTACAAGTCACCATTAACTAGACAAGGTTTCTCAGAGACTCGCTGCAACTTGGCATCATCCACAAAGGAGGGGAAAGTGCATTTCATCCCATCATCCAGAGACATAATAAAGATGTTCCATAGGAATGGTCAAGGGCTGGTCCCTGATGGATGTCACCTGGGAGTTGCTGCCAAGAGGAATTTGTGCCATGACTTTTGACCCTCATCAGTCATTCAACTTCCCACCCACCACGTTTCACTTGTCCGGTCCAGCTCTCACCAGTCTGGCCATAAGGAGACCACAGGAGACCATGTCAAGGGCCTTGATAAAGTCTGGGCACACAACATCCTCTTCTATTCCCTCCCACAGGGGTTCTGCAATCCCTGCCTTGTCCTTCCCATGCCTGGCAATGGTTGCAGGAGGACTTGCCCTATCCCCTTCCCTGCTGAGCCTGAGCAGTCTGGAACTCTGCCAACCCTCCTTGCTGCCCTGTTTGCAGACTGGTTCCATGTCTGCCTTTGCCAAGGCCCCAGGAAGCTCTGGGATGGTTCTGGCCTTTCCAAGGGTTTGGATTTTGGAGAGGTCTCCCAGTGACACTGCCCAGCCTTCTCAATAGCCCTGACACCAAAGGCCTTTTCTATTACCCCACAGTTCCAGTTTAGTGCTCAGGACACAACACATATTCTCATGGTTCTTCAGGAGAAAATTAAAAGTGATTTCACTAGAGAGGTCAACTGGTGGAGCAGCCCAGTCTGGTCTGGCCCCACAGCAGTGCCCAGCCCAGGGTACTGCAGAGCTCTGGGCACTCCCCCCACAGCCCCAGCCCCTCTGAAGGGCACAGAGAGGAGTCTCAGCATCCCCATCAGCTCAGGGGCTGGACACTCAGCATGGCAGGAGGAAATGGAGGTCAGGGAAACTGCAGGAGCCCTGGTGTCACCTGCAGGAGATGCCCAGCACAGGCTGACTGTGCCCCTCAGTGCCAGCCCCTCTGCCCAGCCCAGCACAGAGTCCTGGCCCAGGGACAGAGCAACCTGTCCCCAGGGGGGCTGCAGAAAGAGGTGTCTCTGTGTCAGGGATTCCTCTCTGCAGGCCCAGAAATGCTGCCTTGTTCATCTCCAGGGACATCCCTTTGCCCAGGTCAGTGTGTCCAGGCTGCCTTGGGCAGTTGCAGATCCCAGCCTGGGATCCCTGCAGGGCCCTGAGCTGGAGGTGCTGCTCTGCACAGGGAGGGGCTGTGGCACCCTGGGCTGAGCCTGCACTGGCCATGCTGGTCAGGGTGGGGAGCAGACCCAGCAGGATGGGGATCACTCCTCTCCACCCTCTGCCATAGTCCTGGAAGGCTCAGTAGCCAAGAACAAGGCTGGGCAGGACCATGGGCTGTTTCCAATGGCACAAAGGGCAGGGCAGGGCTCCACTCCATCCAGCCTGTGGGCTGGAGAGTTCTTCAGGACACCCTCCTGGAAAGCCCAGCCCTGGCTCTGGTACAGCCCTCCCTGAACTGGGGAGGCACAAGGGGAGTTCACTGTGGGTCAGAGGAGTCACTGGCCAGAGTCCTTTCTCTGTTCCTACTGCATCCCCTGAGGCTGCAGAACTCTCCTGTACCAGTTCACAGGGACATTTAGGACTTGATCTCTGGTAACTCCACCCTGGGCAGGATTCTGCTCCAGGGCTCCATTCCCTGCTGACTGGATGGGATGGGCTGTCCCTGCAGATCCTCTGTGCTCTCCTGCACTTCCTGAGTTCCTAAAGACAAGTCCTCACCTCCATCAGAGCCCTCACAAGCTGCAGAGCCCCAGGCAGGTGACTTGGAGACCCTTTGCCACTGGCCACCAGCACAGAACATCTGACCCAGCCATCAGTCCCTCAAGTACCCCAGTGAGTTACTGATCTCACTGCAGGGACTGAATGGGAAACAAGCAAAGCAATGAGACTTTGGAGAGTCTGTTCCTTGGCCTTGTTCTTTACACCAACCTCTCAAAAAGAACAAAGTCTTCAGGAACTGCCCAGGGGGATCCCCTTTCCTGATGGAAATGATGTTAAGGAGCCCAGCTCTGTGCCAGCAGTGCCCAGGGCCTGTCCCTGCCCATGGTCACAGGACTGACACAGCAGTGACTGAGCTGCCAGAGCACTCAGGCCTTGGGCAAGGAGCAGAAAGGAGAGGGAGGCAGTGGGAAAAGAGCATCTCTGAAAAGCCCAAGAGCTGCTGCTCCCTGGCAGTGCTCCTGTACCAGGACTCTTTACCCCTTCTCCTCTGCACACAAGCACTGCCCTCCAGCTTCAGGGAAGTTCTTGGAGGGAGAATCAGGAAAAAAGAATTCAAGTCCTTTATTATACTCAGAGATTGTGATTCCTCATGTACAGAATAATATAGGCAGGATATTTCACAAAGAAGTTCTGCAGGAACTTTTATTTTGTTTAAATGCACACAGAGAATGATTCCTCATTTACACAATTGTGGGCCAAAACAAAGAGGTATAAAGTGAATTAGGTATGGGATGAAGAATAAATTTCTGTGTTACCAACATTAAAAGAGGAAAAAACGTAGGAACCCCCCGCATGCCACTCTCAAAAGCTTTAGAAGGCAGGCTGGGCCAATAAAGGGTTACACAATGAGTGTTCTGCAGAAGAAGAGAGGAAGGTTGTTGCTCCTGAAAAGCATCCAGTCATCATTTTCCTTATGGCATCTTTGAGCTCCTGGTTCCTGAGGCTGTAGATGAAGGGGTTCAATGCTGGAGGAACCACTGAGTACAGAACTGACACAATAAGATCTAGGGATGGGGAGGAGATGGAGGGGGGCTTAAGGTTGGAAAATGTGGCAGTGCTGAGGAACAGGGAGACCACAGCCAGGTGAGGGAGGCACGTGGAAAAGGCTTTGTGCCGTCCCTGCTGAGAGGGGATCCTCAGCACAGCCCTGAAGATCTGCACATAGGAGAAAACAATGAAAATGAAACAACCAAACACTAAACAGACACCAACCACAATAAGTCCACTTTCCCTGAGGTAGCCTGAGTGTGAGCAGGAGAGCTTGAGGATGGGGGGGATTTCACAGAAGAACTGGCCCAGGGCATTGCCCTGGCACAGGGG
>NW_020887460.1:0-4082 GCF_003945725.1 Corapipo altera
TCTCCACGCTCCACCCTGCGCGCCGACACACTAAGGTCTCCCTTTGATAGTTGCTGCACTTCAGAAATTGGGTTTGCAGGTAGGAGTTACACAGGACGATTAGCAGGTCTGTTCCACATCCCACACTGCCAAGGAATACACGAAACCCAGGCAGGACCACGGGTCCCGGCACAGCTCCCGGTGCCGGGCTGGCTCTCGTGCTGGATGCAGAGCCACCAGGGCTGCCTGGACGGATAGTTCCCTGCGGCATCCCAGCGCCGCGCTCCCGCGGCCGGAGGGGCTGAGCCGCTCGCACATGTTTTCCTAATGGCTTGGGAGGGATTCCACAGTAAATCCTTATTTACTCCTGCAGCTTTTCCTGTTGACCCCAGTTTATGCCGCTAACTCGCCTCTTTTCACAAGCACATGTGGATGGGTTTATGCAAACGATAGAGAGTTGGCACGCTTTGTATGCGCCTCGCTAGGCCTCTCTAATTGGATGCCACGGCCCAATCTGATTTCCATTTGCTCGCTGCAGATTGCACACCCGTGTGGACTGACTTGGCCGGATTTGAGTAAAACATTGTCAGGGTGCGCGTTCTATTTTAAATATGTAATTATAGACCTGGTTCACTCTATCCATTTTTAGACCTCATCATGTGCGGCTCTTAAACCACACATGTACAGACTGGGTGCCTGCAAGTTCAAGGCAGAAACTGAATTGTATTTCCAAAACAAGATCCACTCAAACTTTGTCCCAAACAAAGGGAGACACAAAGCACAAGAGGAGACCACCTCTGGCACGTAACCTGCTAGGGATTACAGACCCCCATCTCCCATAAATCCATTAGCACCTTTATGGATGTCACTGTTCTGGACACTTCCACTGTCTGGAACTTCAGAGGGAACAAAGATTAAATCACCACCTAAATCACCACCTCTCTAATCCCAGCACTTTAACCAACTTGAAAAGATCAGCAGCTGTAAAGGCTCTGTGACACACGTTAATAATTATTAGACACGGTAGCTGTCCCGGCACAATTCGTGCATGATAAGGAGACACAGGACGCTGTGGGAGATCTCTAGTTTGCATGAGCTGCACCTCCTTATTAACTGCCATAAGCTTCACAGTGGGAAGCTCGGAATTACATCTGGCCCGGGGGCTGTGCTCTGTGAGAGCTGGTGCTTTCCATTTGGAATTACAATGTTTGTCTAATCAGTGCTGGATCCTTAAGCCGATGAGCAATGATACATTTAAAATCAAATATTTGAGCAGTCAAAAGTACCAATGACAGTCAAATATTTGACTTTAGAGATAAGAGAGATCTTGCTAACACTATTCTCTGTGATTCTTGGGTCCTACACTGTGTACAGCCGAGTGCAAGGACAGTCTCGAACAGAAGACAAAGGATGTTGAAATAACAATAGCAAAATTCACACTTCTCTTTCCATTTTGGTAGAGAGGAGAGAACATTCATGAAACATGTAAGTACCTAATGGGAGGGAGTTTAGCCCTGGGGAAGCAACTCTGCTCTTCAGATGTAGTTATCTACTGCATAACTTTCATCAGCAAAACTGCAGCGCTCCCATCCCATGCTTCCAATGTAAGGAAAATCTCCCTGTCAGCCCATGGAAGAGGTGCACTCTTAATGTTCAGGTCACTACTTATTTTGAATTCAAAGGAGTGGAATCGATCCATAAACTGTGAAATAAAACTTACATTTTGGATATGTCTCTGTCTACATGAGAACTCTTTACAGAGCAGGTTTCACCTGTATAAGCTGTAAGAAACCAAGAGTCGACATCCCGATGTGATGGGATGGCTTACAGTGGATATTTCATTTGTTTCGACCTGCCAGGTTTTATGGTCACCTTAGAAACCCAAGAGTGTTCTTGATGCAAAATACTAAACCATCATTTTATTTAGATGCTGTCAGCGTCGTCAGTGAGCAGTAAGAGCGCTGGCAAAATCCAATAGTTTTAAGGACAGGTGGAATTACTACCAGCAAGGCACATTTTGGAGGTTTATCTGTGCTGTTTTGTTCCCTTGTCAACAGTGCATGCCAGGACGAGTTTAAAAAGGACACAGATCTATAATAGCTTTCTTCATCCCTGTGCACACCTTTCATCCCATTATAGTCATCGCTCTTTCATCTTTATAGGACAAAGACAGGCCTGTTTATGGACGTTTTAATGAATTAGACCAGCCACTCGCTCCCCTATATAGTCAAACACAACACCTGCTTTGAGACGTACAGTTTTCTATGACATTCAGGGAAAATTAGAACATCTATTGTAGGACTGAATTTTTTTGGAGACTTTCTACAATGATCCCTTTTAAAGCAGAGCTGAATTTCCTAAATGCAGACTGTAGTAAGCTGTGTCCTACTTTTGTAAGAGATACTCTGTGAGCATTGCATTTCACAGGTAGGCTTTTATTACTATACTAGAGCCATCACAATGAGGAAGTGTCACAGTATAATAAAGTTTCATTTCAGAATGGAGGAAGTAAAAGCGATTAAAGAAATAATACTTTTAAATTTCATTCAATAAAACATGTTAATTCCAGGCTTCCAAATGCTAATTTATAAAAGCACTTTTTTGCCTTAGTCATATTTTTCATTTATCCAGTTTTACAATTTCAGAAGGAAAAATATTAAAAAAAAATTACGTTGCAAGATTTACTGGGATATATAGTAAAAAAGCCAACGACAACCCCCCCCCCCATTGATTTCTATGGAGATACTGTGTATATTTATTCTAGAGAATTTATACTGGGTATTGGTAGGGTGGAACCAAAATACAGGTGCTCCGTTTCAGGGAGCTTTTTACTAAGCATGTGATGTTACTGTAAAATCTTGACAATTAATTAGATTTAGATTTATAACCAGTTAATTCACGGGCTACATTTTGTCTTAGCTTACACCTGTGCTAAGATGGATGGGGAATGGATTTTTGTCAAGAATGAAGTTACATGTAAATTAAAAGAGAATTTAGCCATAGTGGTGTGACTAAGTTAGTTAATTACTGGCTAATTTTGTAAAATTTATTACTATACTTTCAGTATTTAGAATTTCATTTCTGTCCAAGTACAGTTTACAAACTGAACCATTTTAGGAACTGAAAAAATGCAAAGCATTTTTTGCACAAGTTTAATTTCAAGTTTATAAACAGCAACTAAGGAGTAAACATCCTCTAGATGACTTAGACCTTCTCTTCTAAAAATAATTGAGTTGTCCTTATGCCGGTAATCTTGCCTTGGTAAACAGAGTTGCTTAGAATATTTTTAAAAGAGTCGGCACAAGTGATATGCAATTTGTTAATTTGTCTCGTGGTTGATTATAAAATGAACAACATTGTTTAATCTTGGCAAAAAAGAAGTGGGGGGGGAATTAGTCATTCTTGGAAGGAGCACTTGAAAGTGGCTTTTGTTAATATAAATCAAGAAGCTGAAGAGCCCCCAAGTTTCCTTTTATTTCATACCATCTGGCTATCCTTTTTGTTGACAAGTGTTTGGCATAGAGAACCATCTCTTTGCCCTTTAATAACAGGCTTTAACACTGTAGGGTATTAGAAAAAGATTCTATAACAGTTAAAAAATTTCCTTCGGGGAATACTTTATAAAGTGAGCACGGGCTGCAGGCATTTGCAGCTGTAACCTGGCTTGTGTTAAAATTTGGAAGGGGCTGCCTTGCATTCCAGCTCACTACAGGCCTTCATTGGTGTACAGCCAAAGGTTAATATAGATGTCACACAGTTTTTCTTTGGAGAGCCTCAGATATAAGAGTATGCGTACAGCTGTGTTTTTAGTAACCCTTTCATAATCACTTCTTTTAAACCTCATTTTCCTGCTTATATAAATCAAAGATTTTCAAGGATATTTGACCTGGATTTGAACTTATTTGATCTTCACATATTTCCCACTTGAAACAAAGCAGATTAAAAGTTAGCCCTGGATGCCTGGTCCTGATCACATGGCTTGTCCATACATTAGTCCCAAGCCCTTAGTGTTTGTTTTTTTTCCTCCTCCACCTAACGCTGCTAGAAGCTCTGAAGCCTGAACAGGTACATCCCATAATTGTTTTGGGCAGCGTGGATATGTG
>NW_020887461.1:0-4080 GCF_003945725.1 Corapipo altera
CCTCAGCTCGGGGCCTGGGGCAGGAAGCAAGAAGGACAGGGAGGGGATTTGCCTCCGGCCCACAGGGAAGGCCAAGGACATCCCCCCAACTCCGGCCCCGGCAGGACGGCGGCGGCAGCGGGGTTGTCCTGCAGCCGGGGCCATGCTCGGCTGACAGAGCCAGCACAACACCCGCCCAAAGGGCCACTGACTTCCTCCTCACCTGCCTGGGGGGCCCAAGGCATCTTCCTCTTCCTCGCAGCCTCCTCCTCCATCCGCCCAAGCTTTGGGAAGGACAAATCCTGATGGGGGGGGAAACAAGGGCTGAGCGCGTTGGTTTGGGGGTTCCTCCTGCCCAAGTCCATCTCTAGAACTCACTGGGCATCCTGTGACCATAAAAACCTCCAAAACACCAAGATTCAGCCCAGAAAAAACCAAACCACCAAGATTCAGGCAAAAAGCTCCTCAGAAATAGCAAGATGAACCCCTCTCCAAACTACAAAATGTTAAGATTCAGCCAAAATATACTCCAAAATATGAAGATTCAGCCAAAAAAAGGTGTTTAATTGGGAGGATGAGGGGAGCGAGGTCACTTCATGAGCACTTGATTGAGTTGCTAAATATTATTCAAAAGCTGAATTAACGTAGTGTCACTTAAAACTCATTTTTTTCTTCCTAGTTTCAGTGTAGAGAATAAATATGAAATCCCTGGACTTCAGGCCTGGATCATTACCCCTGTGCTTTGGAGTGCAAATGTTTTCTCCTTCCACTTCTCCCCTGCCATTGTTTCTGACAACTGCATTTCTCTGCTGTGCCGTGCCAATCTCCTGGGATGTGCAGTTTCCATGTTTGCAAGGATTAAAGGCTACTTTTTGCCTCCCAGTGCCAAAGGCTGGTCTGTGAAGTTTAGTGTGAGAGAACCCTGGGCAATCAGACACTGAAATTGTTGAGCTGCAACGGGCCATGGGAATGGAATGACAGAATCCATTCTGCTGGCCCAGACACAGAACCCAATATCTGGCTGTGGCTCTTTGCCTCACTGGCACCATCCTCTGTGGTCCCTGCTGCCCACCATGGCACTGGCACCCCAGGGGCACAGGTACGTCCATCCTGTACATGAAGTCAGAGTCAGACTGTCCACAAGTGTTAGCAGGAGTAAAACAGTGCACTGCTGACCTTCTGGAATTTATCTCTGTTAATGTCTGACTTCACTCGGTCAATCTGTGTTCTCTTGCACAGCGTTACGTGGGTTTATGATTTTCATTATCACTGCACCAAATTAATCTGGAATGTGTGGTCAGAACAGTAATTACCTGTATTTGTGTATAACTGTGTGCCCTTCTATTTTTCATGCTTTCTGGCAAATTCACTGACAACTTCTTTACGACTACACGATGGGGACTGAATTTAAGGTTGGGGGGTTTTCCTGAGGGCAGCACTACACCAGACTTTTGTGTGTGTGTGTGTGAGACAGGCAGAAGCACAAATGCCTGCACAGCCCAGAGCAGTCAGTGTGGGGCTGTGCTTGCTGCTGCAGAGACCCCCAGGGAACAAACCCAGGCAATAGTTTGGGTTTATTCCTTGCTCTGTGTCAGTGGAATAGAATGTTCCACAGGAGCTCTGTCCCCCTCTGTGGCACAGGGTGGCTCGAAGCTGAAGGGGGGGTGGATCAAGTGCAAGTTCCCTTCTGAAGTGTGTGTCCCTAAGGAGGACACTTGCCTTGTTATTGCTTATTATGTGTAATATCTTATAGATATATCAAACAATAGCTAAGGATGGATTCTATAGAATATGTGCCATATATATGATACAGAATATATCTGATTATTGCATTATCTGTCTGTCCAGACAAACATTGTGTATGCAGAGAGATTGTGAGCTCCATTCCCAAGGCCAGCAAATTCCTGAAGCTCCCCCTTCTGTGCCCTGCAGGTTTTGGCAGATTTGCAAGAGCAGGGGAATCATTCCCTGCAGCCCCTTTGCACTGTAGGAAATGGGAGCACTGTGCACAATCATGCTGCCTCCAGATTCCATTCTGGGTGTGTGGGGAGCAAAGAAATGCCTGGTTCTGCAGCAGCTGCAGATGCTCAAGGACCAAGTCAGGGGCCTGGGGGGCTTTGGGGTGCGGGAGGGTCCTGGGGGAGCTGGGGAGGGGCTTTGGGGACTGGGAGTACAGACCAGGACAGACCAATAGAAACCAGTACAGACCAATACAGACCAGGACAGACCAGTACCTCCTCACTGCTCCCCAGATCTCTCCTGGAGCTGGGCCACCTTGTCCTGGGACACCAGAGCCCCCTCAGTGCCCTCCCAGTACAGCCCACTGTTCCTGTCCCAGGGTGCCGGGTGACCCCTCTTTGGGGGGGTTGGAAGTGATTTGAGGGGGGGCTGTGGGAGATTTGGGGGGATCTGAGGAGTTTGGATGGGGATTTGGGGGTTTTGAGTGCCTTTAGGGAAGTTAAAAGAGGTCTTGGGGACATTGGGGGGTCAAAGGTATCTATGGAGGGAGGGGATTAAAGGAAAAACGGGAGTTAGGAAACATTTGGGAAGGGTTAAAAAGGCCTGAGGGGGAAAAGGAGGGGCTGCACCAAGAGCAGGTGAGTCCTGGGACCCCCTCTAATGTCCCCAAGACCCTCTTGGTGTCCCCAGTTCCTCCCTTGACACCCCGAGACCCTCCTGGTGTCTCCAATGTCCCCAGGGCCTCTCCATGGCCACAATTCCTCCCTTGACACCCCCAATTCCACTGTCCCCAAACCCCTCCCCACTGTCCCCAAACCCCATCCCTGATGTCCCCAACCCTCCATCTCACCCCAGGAGCCCCCCTGGACCCTCTGACCCCAAAAACGGCCCCCCCCACTCACAGAAAGGCCAAGGGCATCTGGGGACACACTGGGGAGAGCTGGGGGGCTTTGTAGGGCCCTGGGTGATTACTGGGGGATACTGGGACACACTGGGGGGAACCAGGGGGCACTGGAAGGGACTGGAGGTCAACTGGGGCACACTGGGGGGCACTGGAAGAGAACTGGGGAGTTACTGGGGGATTACCAGGACACACAGGGGGACACTGGGAGGTCACTGGGCCATACTGGGGGTTACTGGGTGCTCACTGCAGGATCACTGGGCCATACTGGGGGGGCAGCGGGAAGTCACTGGGACACACTGGGTGGTCACTGAGGGGCTTACTGGGCCATACTGAGGGTAACAGGGAGGTCATTGGGATATACTGGGGGCACTGGGATCCCCTTACCCACATGTGGTACATCTCCCCGCCTATTTTGGGGGGCATTCCTAGGACTCCTCCCCTGGGAGCCGGGGGACCCCCTGAACCCACTGCTGGGATTTAGGGGACCCCCTAAAATCCCCTCAAACCCCCTGAAATCCCCCCCTTGACCCATCGAAACCTCCTCAAGGATCCCTCATCCCTCCCCAGCACCCTCTAAACCCTCTCAGTGACCTGCAAAACTCACCTGAGACTCCCCAAGCCCATTCAGGGACCCCCAATCCCCCTCACGGACCCTCAAAACCATCTGGGACCCATTAAACCCCTTAGAGCCCCCAAAACTGCCTCGAAGGTCCCCGCAAAGCCCCCCAGGAACCCCAAAACTCCTCACAGACCCCCAAAGCCCACCTGGGACACCCCAAATCTCCTCAGAAAACAAAACTCCCTCAAACACCCCCAAACCGCTTCAGGGACCTTCAACCTCCCCCCTGAGTCCCCTCAGGGACCCCTCAAAACGTCCCCGGGAACCCCCGAACCCCCCGCTAAGCCCTCCCGAGCCCTCCAGCCCTTCCACCCACACCTGCGCTCCCCGCAGCCCCGAGGGGATCCCCAGACCCCGCTCTCCCCGCACTCCCCACCAGCTCACACAGCGAAGCGCAGGAGCCGCCACCTTCTCCTCCTTCGCGACCACGAGGCCAAAATGGCGCTCGCTCTGCCCGCCCTCCGCCTTTACAGACCCGCCCCGCAGCCAATCAGCGCGCGGACACGGCCCCTGCCCGCTCTCCGCCACGCCCCCACCTGCGCGGTGCATTGTGGGAGTTGAAGTCCTTGTGGCGGGGGGATCGGACTTTTTGGGTTTTTTGTTTTTCTGTCTTCTTTTA
>NW_020887462.1:0-4077 GCF_003945725.1 Corapipo altera
GTAGTACTGCCCATTGTAGAAGACCCTGCTCACCGCCCACCGGGAGACGTCCAGGCTGCTGTGATCCACCAGCACCTCCAGCCCCACTGGGTGCAAGAAGAATCCACTCACATTCTGAAACAGGATGAACCAGGACTTACGGTCTCCAGACTGGAACCCGTGAGGGGCTGTGGTCTGAAATGCCACACTGGTGCCATCATACTCCAAGACTTCTTGCAGGAAGCTCGGTGCTGCAGCAAATGCCGCTGTCTCCAAGAATGCTGCCACCTGCTTGTACTCACTGCCCAGCATTGGTCTGCGGTGGTATGGCACCTTCCCCCCGTACTTCTGCACCGTCACGTCCCGGTGGTACACCGGCGTTGGCAGAGGACCCACCACGTACTCGGTGACATTGGGCTCTGGCTGGTTCCCAAAGTACAGCACAGCCAGTGCCTCTCGGGCGGGACGAGCCCCCCCGCCGTCCAGGAACCGCAGCACCTCTGCCTTGGCAGGGACCTGCAGATCCACGGAGGCGATGCAGTTGTCCGAGGGTTTGGCACGCGAGGCATCAACCAGCTGCACCCCGAGGTTTCCCTGCAGGTACCGCACCACTTGCGCCATCTCCTCGGGTGTCAGGTCAGCAAACACCAGGCTCTGGCTCACGGATCCTGTCTTCTCCACAGTGCTGGGCTGGGATTCACAGCTAGGCGGTCGCCTGCCCCTGCTCAGCAGCATGCAGGAGAGAATGAAGATTATCACTGCAGCCCCAGCTAGGAGAACATAGGGAAGTTTGGGGTTCATCGCTCCGAGTGTGGCAGCAGGGCACACGGTTTGGCTGAAGCATCCAGAGTATGTTCCTCACCTACAGACCAGGCTCTTTAATCATTTGTGACTGTGGGCGTAACGGCGACGCTTGTGAGATGGGGAGGGAGCCTGGAGCTCACATGGGGCTCTGGGATCACAGGTCCCAGCCAGTTTGGCTTGTTTTCTCCCCACCCCAGACACACCAAAGGACCCAGCCAGAGAGCCGGTGACTGACTCACTCATCAAGCTATTGCTGGGTTTCTCCCGCTGCGGGGTGACACCACAAAGAGCCCCAGTCTCGTCTGCCCTAAGGCCCTTTGCTTCTTCCAGCGTCTCCCAGGATGCTCCCTCCCTATCTCCTGTGGGAATGTGTCTGTGCTGGTGGGGCTGGCTCAGCTGGCCTGGTCCTTTTGTGCCCAAGTGCTCCTGGACCAGTCCCACTCCCCTGTAGGGTCAGTCTACACTGGCACAGCCCAAGACCCGCTGGCTCCCCAGCACCTCCACATGCTAGTTATTCCTGTCGCCATTCTCTGTTGTCTCTGAGTCCATCCCAGTCCTGAGGGAAGAGACCTGGCAGCTCCAGCCTGGCTCTGGCTGCAGGAAGACCAGAGGCAGCTCCCTGGTGAGAACAGGCGGCATTGCTGAACTCCTGGTAGCAAGGGACAGGCAGCACCTGGAGTGGCTGTCATCAGCCATTCCAGCCCCACAAGACAGCACAAGGGCTGTCTTGGACAGAAACGGTGTGAGGCAGCTGCTCCTGCGTGGCCATCAGCTCCTGCAAGGCTCCCCCAGCACCCAGCCCCACGCAAGGCAGCAGTGACATGACCAACAGCAAGGATGACTTTACAGAGATCAGGGTCCACATCCACCAAACACCCTCTTGGTGGGGACACCCTGAGACACAGGTAGGAGGGGCTGGAGCAATTTACCCCATTTGCAGCCGTGTTAATTTAGGAATTATGTGTTCATTCTCACTTCCCACTAGGGATTAATTGCCCTTTTTCCCTGCGAGTCCCACACAAGCCTCAGATCAGGATCCAAGAACCTGTGTGAGGGATGGCCCACTTTAGCTGTGACACAGCTATGCCTTCCCTGTGCTGGAAGGTGGGGATCCTGCAGGCACCTCTCATGCTCCCTGCATGGCCCTGAGCCCTCTTGCATGGAACACAGCTCCCCTCTTGCTATGGGGAACAACTCTGGGATATTACACAACTCTTCTTAAAAGAGTTTTGCAGCAGTCAGGGCTCAGGGTCTTTAAACAGTGCGAGGCATGGATGGGCACTACAGTCACAGAAAAGGACCTTGTCACCATGCAGGAACTGTATTTTAGCACGTTGTTGAGCCTTGCTTACAGGAAGGGACCAGTATCAGCCCTGACTTTGACCATAACAAAAGCAGCAGCACCTTTCAAGGCCACACAAATCCCTGCATCACAGGTAGGTACACAGGAGAACACATGCTGGGACCGAATGCTTGCTTTGGAGTCAGCTGCAGTTTGACTGACGTAGCTCTGAGATTACTTCCCACAACCCAGAGGCAGCTTGGATCCCTGGGGCTGTGTTTCTCCTCAGGCTGGTTCAGATGCAGCTACTGCCTCACAGCGAGCTCTTTAGTCCTGGGCAGATGTAAAACATTTTCCCCCCACCTTTTACAGGAGAAGTTTTCAATAATAGACACTGAGTGTCCACCTGTGCTTCCACTGCCCCCAGACTGCAGCTACTGGAACAGCCTTTCGGAAGCAAAGCTGCCCCTGAGGCTGAACACCCCTGCACTCCCAGGGTGGCTGCCAGCACTTGGCTGTGAGCAAGGGACTGCTCCTGGACTCAAACAACCCTGTTCAGGGATCTGCTGCCAGACCATGACCGCACAGGGAAGCAGGGGAACTTGCTGGGTCGCTGTAGCGGCTTTGCACTCCCAGGCTTGAGATCCGGCTCTGGAGTGTTTCCTTATGAGAGCAGTGGGATACAGCTGCAGGAGCTCAGCCCCACAGAGCACCAGGACAGTTGCCCTGCTTTACCTGGCCCAGTGAGACAATAAAGGGACTTTCCCAAGGGACAAGGAGTGCCAGGACCAGCCCCATGTGCCGCAAGAGTGGGCTCACAACCTCTGTTCTCAGACAGGGCCGACTCCCTGTCTGCCCAGCCATGCCTATGGCAACACACGCCGTGCCAGATGTGAGGCCTCAAGGAAACACAAACATTTTTCAGCTACCACCTTTCATACTTTCCCGAAGCTGAACACAGAGCTTCCAGAAATTCTCACTGCCTTCAACTCAACGACCTTGACAGACTATTTTATAAATAGAAAAATAATTTTGCAAAGAAAGAAGAGGTTAGGAGAGTAAAGAAGCAGAGTTCTGATGTCAGTTGTTAGGGACTCTACGGAGAAGGAGGCAAACCCCAAAGCACTGGGGTTTATCAGTACAACTGAAGGCATTAAAAGAAGATCCAGACCTACCTCCTACATCCAAGTCCACCTTATAGTTGATAAAATGGGTGTGTATCGTACCCAGAGTGTGTTCCCAAAGCCTATTGCCATATCTCAGGCCATCCCCATGAAGAAAGGATGAGCTTGGATACCCTGTGGCCTGGACCTTGCCTTCAATGGCCCCGTTCTGGTAGAAGATGAAGTCCCACACATAGTCATAGTTGCCCACGGTGGCAATGGAGCGAACGACCAGAGCGGAGTTGACCAGCCCCCCATAGTAGAGAGACTGCAAGTTGGAGTAGTGGCGCCTCAGAGGGGAGCCCAGGTTCTGCTCAAAGATGCAGAGAGCATTTTTAGTAATTCTAGGGACCTGGGAATTAGCGAGGTAGTGCACATCCAGGTATGTTGCTAAATACGGGCAGTCGACCCCTCGCACCAAGGGGGAGGTGTAGCGCCCGAGGCCAAAGCTCCCGTCCATGTACCTCGTGGACATCCCTCCCGGGCAGTTGGAGCCGTACACGGACAGCGCCTCTTGCACGCTCATTTCATAGGCAACCCTCTCCCCCTTGTGTCGGATGTCAAACAGGCGCAGGCCCGTGCTCACGCTCATCCCAAAGGCAAAGCTCCACGCCTGGAAGAGGACCAGGTTCTTCCTGACGCTGTAGCGAGGACCCTGGGGTTCATACTGCAGTGGGAACAGTGCAGCCGAAGGCGCTCGGGGCTTCATGGAAGAGAAGTCCCCATCCCGTGGTGCCTTCCTCACCTTCTCCACGCTGATACGGCCCTGCACATAGGCACTCTCCAGCTGAACCATGTCCCTGTAGTACTGCCCATTGTAGAAGACCCTGCTCACCGCCCACCGGGAGA
>NW_020887463.1:0-4077 GCF_003945725.1 Corapipo altera
GTAGTACTGCCCATTGTAGAAGACCCTGCTCACCGCCCACCGGGAGACGTCCAGGCTGCTGTGATCCACCAGCACCTCCAGCCCCACCGGGTGCAAGAAGAATCCACTCACGTTCTGAAACAGGATGAACCAGGACTTACGGTCTCCAGACTGGAACCCGTGAGGGGCTGTGGTCTGAAATGCCACACTGGTGCCATCATACTCCAAGACTTCTTGCAGGAAGCTTGGTGCTGCAGCAAATGCCACTGTCTCCAAGAATGCTGCCACCTGCTTGTACTCACTGCCCAGCATTGGTCTGCGGTGGTATGGCACCTTCCCCCCGTACTTCTGCACCGTCACGTCCCGGTGGTACGCCGGCGTTGGCAGAGGACCCACCACGTACTCGGTGACATTGGGCTCTGGCTGGTTCCCAAAGTACAGCACAGCCAGTGCCTCTCGGGCGGGACGAGCCCCCCCGCTGTCCAGGAACCGCAGCACCTCTGCCTTGGCAGGGACCTGCAGATCCACGGAGGCGATGCAGTTGTCCGAGGGTTTGGCACGCGAGGCATCAACCAGCTGCACCCCGAGGTTTCCCTGCAGGTACCGCACCACTTGCGCCATCTCCTCGGGTGTCAGGTCAGCAAACACCAGGCTCTGGCTCACGGATCCTGTCTTCTCCACAGTGCTGGGCTGGGATTCACAGCTAGGCGGTCGCCTGCCCCTGCTCAGCAGCATGCAGGAGAGAATGAAGATTATCACTGCAGCCCCAGCTAGGAGAACATAGGGAAGTTTGGGGTTCATCGCTCCGAGTGTGGCAGCAGGGCACACGGTTTGGCTGAAGCATCCAGAGTATGTTCCTCACCTACAGACCAGGCTCTTTATTCATTTGTGACTGTGGGCGTAACGGCGACGCTTGTGAGATGGGGAGGGAGCCTGGAGCTCGCATGGGGCTCTGGGATCACAGGTCCCAGCCAGTTTGGCTTGTTTTCTCCCCACCCCAGACACACCAAAGGACCCAGCCAGAGAGCCGGTGACTGACTCACTCATCAAGCTATTGCTGGGTTTCTCCCGCTGCAGGGTGACACCACAAAGAGCCCCAGTCTCGTCTGCCCTAAGGCCCTTTGCTTCTTCCAGCGTCTCCCAGGATGCTCCCTCCCTATCTCCTGTGGGAATGTGTCTGTGCTGGTGGGGCTGGCTCAGCTGGCCTGGTCCTTTTGTGCCCAAGTGCTCCTGGACCAGTCCCACTCCCCTGTAGGGTCAGTCTACACTGGCACAGCCCAAGACCCGCTGGCTCCCCAGCACCTCCACATGCTAGTTATTCCTGTCGCCATTCTCTGTTGTCTCTGAGTCCATCCCAGTCCTGAGGGAAGAGACCTGGCAGCTCCAGCCTGGCTCTGGCTGCAGGAAGACCAGAGGCAGCTCCCTGGTGAGAACAGGCGGCATTGCTGAACTCCTGGTAGCAAGGGACAGGCAGCACCTGGAGTGGCTGTCATCAGCCATTCCAGCCCCACAAGACAGCACAAGGGCTGTCTTGGACAGAAACGGTGTGAGGCAGCTGCTCCTGCGTGGCCATCAGCTCCTGCAAGGCTCCCCCAGCACCCAGCCCCACGCAAGGCAGCAGTGACATGACCAACAGCAAGGATGACTTTACAGAGATCAGGGTCCACATCCACCAAACACCCTCTTGGTGGGGACACCCTGAGACACAGGTAGGAGGGGCTGGAGCAATTTACCCCATTTGCAGCCGTGTTAATTTAGGAATTATGTGTTCATTCTCACTTCCCACTAGGGATTAATTGCCCTTTTTCCCTGCGAGTCCCACACAAGCCTCAGATCAGGATCCAAGAACCTGTGTGAGGGATGGCCCACTTTAGCTGTGACACAGCTATGCCTTCCCTGTGCTGGAAGGTGGGGATCCTGCAGGCACCTCTCATGCTCCCTGCATGGCCCTGAGCCCTCTTGCATGGAACACAGCTCCCCTCTTGCTATGGGGAACAACTCTGGGATATTACACAACTCTTCTTAAAAGAGTTTTGCAGCAGTCAGGGCTCAGGGTCTTTAAACAGTGCGAGGCATGGATGGGCACTACAGTCACAGAAAAGGACCTTGTCACCATGCAGGAACTGTATTTTAGCACGTTGTTGAGCCTTGCTTACAGGAAGGGACCAGTATCAGCCCTGACTTTGACAATAACAAAAGCAGCAGCACCTTTCAAGGCCACACAAATCCCTGCATCACAGGTAGGTACACAGGAGAACACATGCTGGGACCGAATGCTTGCTTTGGAGTCAGCTGCAGTTTGACTGACGTAGCTCTGAGATTACTTCCCACAATCCAGAGGCAGCTTGGATCCCTGGGGCTGTGTTTCTCCTCAGGCTGGTTCAGATGCAGCTACTGCCTCACAGCGAGCTCTTTAGTCCTGGGCAGATGTAAAACATTTTCCCCCTACCTTTTACAGGAGAAGTTTTCAATAACAGACACTGAGTGTCCACCTGTGCTTCCACTGCCCCCAGACTGCAGCTACTGGAACAGCCTTTCGGAAGCAAAGCTGCCCCTGAGGCTGAACACCCCTGCACTCCCAGGGTGGCTGCCAGCACTTGGCTGTGAGCAAGGGACTGCTCCTGGACTCAAACAACCCTGTTCAGGGATCTGCTGCCAGACCATGACCGCACAGGGAAGCAGGGGAACTTGCTGGGTCGCTGTAGCGGCTTTGCACTCCCAGGCTTGAGATCCGGCTCTGGAGTGTTTCCTTATGAGAGCAGTGGGATACAGCTGCAGGAGCTCAGCCCCACGGAGCACCAGGACAGTTGCCCTGCTTTACCTGGCCCAGTGAGACAATAAAGGGACTTTCCCAAGGGACAAGGAGTGCCAGGACCAGCCCCATGTGCCGCAAGAGTGGGCTCACAACCTCCGTTCTCAGACAGGGCCGACTCCCTGTCTGCCCAGCCATGCCTATGGCAACACACGCCGTGCCAGATGTGAGGCCTCAAGGAAACACAAACATTTTTCAGCTACCACCTTTCATACTTTCCCGAAGCTGAACACAGAGCTTCCAGAAATTCTCACTGCCTTCAACTCAACGACCTTGACAGACTATTTTATAAATAGAAAAATAATTTTGCAAAGAAAGAAGAGGTTAGGAGAGTAAAGAAGCAGAGTTCTGATGTCAGTTGTTAGGGACTCTATGGAGAAGGAGGCAAACCCCAAAGCACTGGGGTTTATCAGTACAACTGAAGGCATTAAAAGAAGATCCAGACCTACCTCCTACATCCAAGTCCACCTTATAGTTGATAAAATGGGTGTGTATCGTACCCAGAGTGTGTTCCCAAAGCCTATTGCCATATCTCAGGCCATCCCCATGAAGAAAGGATGAGCTTGGATACCCTGTGGCCTGGACCTTGCCTTCAATGGCCCCGTTCTGGTAGAAGATGAAGTCCCACACATAGTCATAGTTGCCCACGGTGGCAATGGAGCGAACGACCAGAGCGGAGTTGACCAGCCCCCCGTAGTAGAGCGACTGCAAGTTGGAGTAGTGGCGCCTCAGAGGGGAGCCCAGGTTCTGCTCAAAGATGCAGAGAGCATTTTTAGTAATTCTAGGGACCTGGGAATTAGCGAGGTAGTGCACATCCAGGTATGTTGCTAAATACGGGCAGTCGACCCCTCGCACCAAGGGGGAGGTGTAGCGCCCGAGGCCAAAGCTCCCGTCCATGTACCTCGTGGACATCCCTCCCGGGCAGTTGGAGCCGTACACGGACAGCGCCTCTTGCACGCTCATTTCATAGGCAACCCTCTCCCCCTTGTGTCGGATGTCAAACAGGCGCAGGCCCGTGCTCACGCTCATCCCAAAGGCAAAGCTCCACGCCTGGAAGAGGACCAGGTTCTTCCTGATGCTGTAGCGAGGACCCTGGGGCTCATACTGCAGTGGGAACAGTGCAGCCGAAGGTGCTCGGGGCTTCATGGAGGAGAAGTCCCCATCCCGTGGTGCCTTCCTCACCTTCTCCACGCTGATACGGCCCTGCACGTAGGCACTCTCCAGCTGAACCATGTCCCTGTAGTACTGCCCATTGTAGAAGACCCTGCTCACCGCCCACCGGGAGA
>NW_020887464.1:0-3741 GCF_003945725.1 Corapipo altera
GGGTGGGAGAGGTGCTGGTGGATCACCCCCCTCTCATCCCCTTCCCACCCTGCCTGGTTTCCTCCTGGAATGTTGCTGGGTTGCTCCACAGATTTTGGGGATCACTCGCCCTCGCCTTCCCTGTAGATTTTGGGGATCACATTCCCCTCCACCACCCCCCAAACCTCACTGGGAGGGCTCAGCGAGCCGGGACGGGCGTCTGTGATGATGGACTGGGAGCAGGAGCATCCCCCCTTTCCCAGGAGCCAGGATTCTCCCCCATTTGGGAATCCTGGCCCCCCCTTTTCCCACCCTTTTGGGGCGCAAGGGCTCCGTGTCTGGACAAGCCATGGCAGGGGGGGCCTGGGGGCAGCAGCAGGGAGAGGTTTATTTTGTATATGAATGATTTTTAATGAATGCAATATTAATCCTCGCAGATGAGCAATAAATCATTAAATCTAATTAAACTATTAGGAAAAGCCGAGCACTCGTGGTTCTGGAAGGTTTATTTGGTGTCGTGGGGGGGACCCTGAGCTGTGTTGGAGTAGGGAATGAAACCTGCCTTTGGCCACCTCCGGATGGATTTTGGGTCCCAACAGAATTCCCTGAGCATCCTTAGAACCGTGGAATTTTGGGGTCTCACCCCCTCTGGGCACTTTCACTTGGGCTTTAGACACCATCTGGGTCCCCTCTGAGCACTGCCAGGCGCCCCTTCTTTGGGGTCCGAGACCCCCAAGCTCCTTGATTTCAGAATTCCCTCGTTCCAGGCCCGTAAATTTGGGATCTGCCACCCCCGCCCCTCCCAACATGGCGGCCTCCAGCGGCCGTGGGCACGTGGGGCGGAAGTGCCGCTCCCAACATGGCGGCGCCCAGTGCCGCGCCACACCCAGTATGGTGGCGCGGGGGCGGAGCCCCGTTTACCCCGGTCGCCGCGCCACCCGCCGCCAGCAGGGGCGGGCAGGGCCAGGCTGTGACGCGGCGGCCTCGGCGGGGCGGCGAGAGCGGCGGCGGAGCCGCATCGCATCCACCGGACACACCGAGGGCCCCACGGCGCCACTCCCAACATGGCGGCGGCGCTGCCCCGGCTGTCGCTGCCGCTCCCGCGAGAGGAGGGGGTGAGTCCTCGCGAGAGCTGGCGGCGGAGCGGCCGCCATGGAGGCGGGCGGCGGCCCCGGGCCGGGCCCGGCAGCGGCACCGGGCAACAACAACAACAGGGGCCGCGGCGGGGCGGCCGCGCCCGCCAGGGGCCGCGACATGGCCCGGCCGCCCAGGAAGGACTCCGAGGTCAGCGGGGAGGCACTGCCCGGGCGGGGCGGGCCGCGCCGGGGCTCGGCGGGGCCTGCCCGGCCGTGCCGGTGGCTGAGGGGGTGTCGGTGCCCGCGGTGCCGGTGTCTGGCGGTGCCGGCTGTCGGAGTGCCCGGTGCCGGGCGGTGCCGGCTGTCTGTGGGTGCCGGTGCCCGTGCCCGGGCGGTGTTTCCAGCCCCGCCTTCCTCCGGGTCAGCCCCGGACCGGCCGTTGTCCCGGAACCAGCTCCGGTACCGATTCCCAGGGGCGGTCCCGGTTCCCCCCGAGCCGCGGTGGCAGCGGAGCCGGAGCCCGGGGTCGGTGCCGGGGCTCGCCCGGTGCCGGTTCCCTTCCATTCCGTCCGTCCCTCCCTCCCCCAGCCCCGGGCCGGTGTGACCGGGGGGGAGCCCGGGGGTGGCTCGGCCCCAGGACCCCAGTCGGGGCTCTCCCGGCCCGTCCCGGGGCTCTCCCGGTGTTCCCGTCCCGGAGGGGTGTGGGGTCCCGTTTCCATGCTCGGAGCAGGGGTGGATCCGGGAAGAGGGCCCCGATCCCCCAAGGGCACGGCGGGGTCCCGGGGTGTCCCCCCTGAGCCGGGGGGCAGGGAGGGTGTGGAGCCGAGGGGGCTTTTCGCGAGTGTTTCATTCCTGCGATGGCCCCAGAGCCACCTGCTCCCATGGGTGGGGGATGGCAGCCCTGGAATGGACTGGGGGGAGCTCCCGGTGCAGAGCCAGCCCCTCTCTCAGGGTCCCAGGATTTGGGAGAGGGCTGGGATGGGTCTGGGTACCCCCCAGATTTGGGAGGGATCTGCTCTGGGTCTGCCCCTCTTTCAGAGTGGGTGCCCCAAAATCCTGCTGTGGATCTGTTTCCCCCTCAGGGGTGGATGCCCCAAAATTGAGGAGGTTTTGCTGTGGATCTGCCCCTCCTTCAGGAGTGGGTGCCCCGAGATTTGGGAGGGTTTTGCTGTGGGTCTGGGTGTCCCAAAATTCAGGAGACTTCTGCCCCACTCAGGGGTGGATTCCCTGAAATTCCGTGGGTCCTTCCCTAAAGGGAGTCGATATTTTGTGCTCTAAAGCTTCTCCCGGGTGGTTTTCCCGCCTCCCCGAAATGTTTGGAACAGTTCCATCCTCAGTAATCCTGCTGACACCTCCTCCCCGCGATGGCACGGGGGGCGGGGGGGCGGGGATAGCCCAAATTTTTCCAATTCTATGTGAAATGTGGGAGCTCTGAGAGCCCCCTAATCCTACAGAATTTCCTCCCCATCTCCTGCCGTGTTTGCTGTGCTGTGGGGGCTCCGTGCTGTGGGGGCTCCCCCAGTGTTTTGGGGGTGTTTGAGGGTGTTCTGGGGGTGCTGCAGTGGCTCCAGCCGGGCAGTCCCTGCGGCACATCCTGGATGGAGCCGCAGGAGGTGGGTTGGAGTTGCCTCGGTAACGTTCGTGCTGCCGCAGGGACATTCCCGGTCCCTAAACTGGGAAAAACAGCCCTGGCTTTGCAGGAGGACGAGGTGAATTGTGGCTGTTTGCAGGGATTTGGGGTTTTCCTGGGATGTGCTGGAATTGAACTGATTTTTCTGTTTTTCTTCAGGGCTATTCGGAGTCTCCAGACCTGGAGTTTGAATATGCAGACACGGATAAATGGGCAGCAGAGCTGTCAGGTGAGGAATTCTTGGGAGGCATCAATTAACCAGTGACTTCCTCTGCTGGGACAATTAAAGGAGCTCTCTCAGCTCCATTGTTATCCTTAAAAACCTGATGGATGTTGGAAGGGATCCATTTAATGAATGTTGTCAGCCTTATGCTGGGTGGGGTTTTTTGGGGAATTTTGAGTTTTTGGGCGAAAAGTGCAGTTCCCAAGTTGCAGCTCTGCAGGTTTTTGGAGCTTCCCCTCTCTTGGCAGAGCTTTACAGCTACACAGAGGGGCCAGAATTCCTGCTCAACCGAAAGTGCTTCGAGGAGGACTTCAGGATCCACAGTAAGAGTTTTTCCATGGATCTATCACCCCTGGGGAGGGACAGGGATCTCTCTTCCTGGAGAAGAGGAGCCTGAGGGCAGAGCTCATTGGGATCTGCAGCTTCCTGGGATGGGCAGCTCCGATTCTGCTCGGGGTGAGCAGGGACAGCACCCAGGGAATGGCTGGAGCTGTGTCAGGGCAGGGTCAGGTTGGATCTCAGGCAAAGGTTCTTCCCCCAGAGGGTGGTTGGCACTGCCCAGGCTCCCCAGGGCAGTGGGCACAGCCCCAAGGCTGCCAGAGCTCCAGGAGGGTTTGGACAGGGACAGGGTGGGATTGTTGGGGCATCCTGGGCATTGGACTGATGATCCCTGTGGATATTCCCTGAGTCTGTGACTCACCTGGGAGGCGGAAGAATCCCTGTGTCCATCACATCCCTGGGTGTCCATTGCTCCCAGCAGCACCCTGTTCCCTGTGCTGCTGGATCCCTGGAGCATGTCCCATTCCCTCATCCCACTGTTGTGCTTTCCCATG
>NW_020887464.1:3751-4077 GCF_003945725.1 Corapipo altera
CCCATGGTGCTGGATCCCTTGGGATTGTCCATGGGTGTGTCCCATCCCCTCATCCCACTGTTGTGCTTTCCCGTGGTGCTGGATGCCATCCCCTGCTCGGTTTGCCGGCTGTGTATCTCGGGATGTTGTGTTCCCCGTGGTGCCGGACCCCCGAGCCGTGTCCCCCGGTCCGTGTCCCTGAGCCGTACCCGTGTCCCCGGTCCGTGTGCCCGAGCCGTGCCCGTGTCCCCTGAGCCGTGTCCCTGAGCCGTACCCGTGTCCCCGGTCCGTGTCCCTGAGCCGTGTCCCCCGGTCCGTGTCCCCCAGGCCATGTCCCCTGAGCCGTG
>NW_020887465.1:0-4076 GCF_003945725.1 Corapipo altera
ACACATATTTCCACATGGAAAGCTGTGGAATTTTCCACGTGGAAATCCTTTGCTGATGATCCTGAGTGACAATTCCTTCCACATGGAATTTTTTCCTGCTTTTGATCCGCTCCAACTTGACTTCCCCCAACATGGCAACACCCTCAGCCGTCCCACACCCCGTGTTTCCACCCTGCTGTTTGCTGAGGGATTTGCTCCCGGTTTTCCAGGTTTTTCCAAGGATACAGATGGCCTGCACGGCCTCGATGGCCTGTTCGAAGGTGACGGTGCCGATCCCACGGCTCTTCCCATCCTTGTCCTCCAGGATGTCAGCCCGGACCACCACCCCGGCCATGCTGAACACCTCCTTCAGCTTCTTCCAGCCAACCTTGTAATCCAGCTGGAAAACAAGGGGATTGTTGGGAATAAGAGTGATTTCCATGGAAAAACAGCGTTAGTGCCTTATGTTTCCTTCCCTGAGTTTACAAGGATAAGAGGGAGTGGAAATAGTGCAAAGGGCGGAGTTTTGTCCCAAAATTCTGATTAACAGACACTGGTCTGCAGGTACAGCTTAATTTAGGACTCCCCCAGCACAGGGGACCAACAGGACACAGATTAAGTGACTACTTTGCTCCAAAATCCAGATAAATGGACACTGTGGAATTCAGGTACGACTGCCTTAGCACAGGGAATCAGCAGGACACAGAGTGAGGTACTGCTCTGCTCAAAAATCTGAATTAAAGACACTCTGACACGTAAGCACATTTTAATTTATAACCTCCTCAGCACAGGGAATCTAAAAGACACTGATTAAGTTATGGCTTTGTTCAAAAATCCAAATTAACAGACACTCTGCCATATAAGTACATCTTAATTTACAACTCCCTTAGCACAGGGAACCAACAAGAAACATCTTAAGTTACCACTCTCTTCAAAAATCCAAATTACCAGACACTGACATTCAGGAACATCTTCCCTTACAACTTTCTTAGCACAGGGAACCAACAAGACCCAGATTAAGTTACTGCTCTAAATCCAAATTAACAGGCACTGGGACATGCAGGTACCTCTTAATTTATAACTCCCTTAGCACAGGGAACCAACAAGACACAGATCAAGCTACTACTTCACTCAAAAATCTGAATTAACAGACACTCTGCCTTATAAATACATCTTAATTTATAACCTCTTTAGTCCAGGGGACCAACAAGACACAGACTAAGTTACTGTTCTAAATCCAAATTAACAGACACTGGGACATGCAGGTACCTCTTAATTCATCACTTCCTCAGCACAGGGAATCCACAAGACACAGATTAAGTTACTGCTCTCTTCAAAAATCCAAATCAACAGACACTGTGGAATTTAGGTACAACTTCCTTGGCACAGGGAACCAACAAGACACAGACTAAGTTAGTACTTTGCTCAAAAATCTGAATTAAAAGACACTGCCATATAAGTACATCTTAATTTACAACTCCCTTAGCACAGGGAACCAACAAGACCCAGATTAAGTTACTGCTCTAAATCCAAATTAACAGACACTGGGACATGCAGGTACCTCTTAATTCATCACTTTCTTGGCACAGGGAATCCACAAAACAGAGATTAAGTTATTACCCTCTTCAAAAATCCAAATAAACAGACACTGTGGAATTTAGGTACAACCTCCTTGGCACAGGGAGCCAACAAGACACAGACTAAGTTAGTACTTTGCTCAAAAATCCAAATAAACAGACACTGGGACATGTAAATGTATCTTAATTTAGAACTCCCTTAGCACAGGGAACCAACAAGACACAGACTAAGCTGCTACTTCACTCAAAAATCCAGATTAACAGACACTGGGACACGTAGGTATCCCTTAATTCATAACTCCCTTAGCACAGGGAATCTACAAAACACCAACTGAGTTACTTTGCTCAAAAATCTAAATTAACAAGACACTCAAGACATGCAGGTCCATCTTAATTTATAACCTCCTTAGCACAGGGAACCAACAAGACACAGATTAAGTTACTGCTCTAAATCCAAATTAACAGACACTGGGACATGCAGGTACCTCTTAATTCATCACTTCCTCAGCACAGGGAATCCACAAGACACAAATTAAGTTATTACTCTCTTCAAAAATCCAAATAAACAGACACTGTGGAATTTAGGCACAACTTCCTTGGCACAGGGAACCAACAAGACACAGACTAAGTTAGTACTTTGCTCAAAAATCTGAATTAAAAGACACTACCATATAAGTACATCTTAATTTAGAACTCCCTTAGCACAGGGAACCAACAAGACCCAGATTAAGTTACTGCTCTAAATCCAAATTAACAGACACTGGGACATGCAGGTACCTCTTAATTTATAACTCCCTTAGCACAGGGAACCAACAAGACACAGACTAAGTTAGTACTTCGCTCAAAAACCCAGATTAACAACACTCTGCCACGTAATTTAAATATAATTTATAATTTAGAACCTCCTTAGGATCACTGAGACAACCAGGCCAGACTGAAGCCACCCAAGGCAGACGAAGCCCCTCCGAGGTTTTCCCAGAGCTGGAATTCCAAGGCAACCCCAATTCCCACTTACATTGGCCACGAAGACGGTGCTTCCCAACCTCCCCGCCTGCAGGGCGTGGATGATCTCGTTGGGAATGTTGGGATTGTTCAGGATGCTGGGCGGGATGTTGATCATTCCGGGGCCGCCGGGGCCGGGCCCGATTCCCATCCCTCCGGCCACCGCCATGACCTTCTGCATGGCCCTCCTGGCGTGCTCCCCGTCGGGATCCTGTGGGAAAACACACCCTCAGCATCCCAAAATCCAGCTGTTGGAAGGGATTCCCACCAGGAATGCCCCTGCATTCCCTCTGGAATGTCCTTTCTGCTGGGCTGATTGTTCTGCTCCGAGAATGTTGTTCTCACCTCCCGTTCCTCCTCTCCTTTAAAGAACCTCTCCAACCCTCGCCCAAGGATGTTTTTCCCTGAATCCCAAATTGTTGTGCCACCTGTGCCAGGGCAGCAGCAAAGATTGTCTCCCGTTAGGCCCAGCCTAAGGCAGCGAAAAGCCAGGCCTGAGGTTTCACTGCAGAAATGCAAATGTTTGCACCTGCCCCTCCACGTTTATATTTGAAATAGGACATTGCTCAAATCAAAGAATATTCCATTGTATGAAATATATTATTCCATGATATGGGTTATAATATTTTCCATATAGGACAGTCTAAGGCAGTGATAAGCCAGGTCTGAGGTTTAGGAGGTGGTTTTCATTGCAGAAATGCAAATGTTTGCACCTGTCCCTCCACGTTTTTATTTGAAATAGGACATTGCTCAAATCAAAGAATATTCCTTTATATGAAATATAATATTCCATGATTTGGATTATAATATTTTCCATATAGGACAATCTAAGGCAGTGATAAGCCAGGTCTGAGGTTTAGGAGGTGGTTTTCATTCACTTACAAATTTGCCAGCAGAAATGCAAATAGTTTCATCTCTCCCTTCCTGTTTATATTTGAAATAGGATATTGTTCAAATCAAAGAATATTCCATTGTATGAAATACAATATTCCATGATATGGATTATAATATTTTCCATACAGGACAGTCTAAGGTAGTGAAAAGCCAGGCCTAAAGGTGAGGAAGTGGTTTTTGTTTTCACAAATCAGATTGCCTTGCCAGTAGAAATGGAAATAGTTTCATCTCCCCCTTCAGGTTTCTATTTGAAAAAGGATATTGTTCAAATCAAAGAACAACCACGTTTAAACTCGATCATCAACTTTAAACTCGATCATCAATCACCTTTAAACTCAATAATCAAGTTTAAACTAGATCAATCAGCATTAAACTCAATCAATCAGCATTAAACTCGATGAACCAACTTTAAACTCAATAATCAGCATTAAACTCGATCAGTCAGCATTAAACTCGATGAACCAACTTTAAACTTGATAATCAAGTTTAAGGTCACTGATCAACCAAGTTTAAACTTGATCATCAACCAGCTTTAAACTTGATCATCAACCAGTTTTAAACTTGATCATCAACCAGTTTTAAACTTGATCATCAACCAAGTCTGAACTCAATCAATCAACTTTA
>NW_020887466.1:0-1419 GCF_003945725.1 Corapipo altera
TTTCCTGGGAGAAGGGTCATTTCCCGGGAGAAGGGTCATTTCCTGGGGGAAGGGGCATTTCCTGGGAGAAGGAGCATTTCCTGGGAGAAGGGTCATTTCCCGGGAGAAGGGTCATTTCCTGGGGGAAGGGGCATTTCCTGGGAGAAGGGTCATTTCCTGGGAGAAGGGGTCATTTCCTGGGAGAAGGGGTCATTTCCCGGGAGAAGGGTCATTTCCCAGGAGGTCTTCCCACCCCCGAGACCCCGTGGAGAATGAACAATCCCAAGTGGAACAATCCCAAGTGGAACAATCCCGTGGTTGTCCTGCCCTGCTCCGGTTTCACCCCACGGGAAGGAGCCCCTCAAACAAGGACCAACCCCCCGGAAAGGCCGGAACGTCGGAACGTCCCCGTTCCCAGGATCCACCCAAACTCTCCTGGAGGTTGGATTAAGGATGGAAGCGAAGCTACAAAAAGCAGCCCAGGGAGGGGAAAGGGCGGGAAGGAGGCTCGGGAAAGCGGGAATTCAACAGCCACGCCCCCGAAAGGGGAATTCCGGGATACCTGTAGTGCAGGAGCTGCCCCTCGGCGCTGTAATCCCGGTAAATCTCATATTCCTTCTCGAACACTCCGGAGGGCGACGAGCTGCAGCGAAGGGGGACAAAAAGCGGTTCTCAGTCAAAGGAGGCTCCGTAAATCCCGATCGCAAACCTCGGGAAAACGAGGGCCCCCCACGAACGTCTCGTGATTCCAGAAGTTTGGACGGACCCTCGTCCCTCAGAGACCTGTTGACGTGAGATCCCGGAGGCACAAACCCGGCTCTGAGAAGAATTAAGAAAGGACTTTTTGTGGTGATCGTTGGAACAGCGTCCAAACCCCTGTAATCCCTCTGTCCCCCGCGGAATCCCGCTGGAAGAAACATGAACTCTTTGGGAATCGCAGTAACAAAACTTGTGTAACTCCCCAATTAACACGGGTTGTGCCCTTCGTTAACACCTCCAGCCCCAGATGCCTTTAAATTTGAGTTCTCCTGTTCAATAATTTGAGTTCTCCTGTTCAATAATTTGAGTTCTCCTGTTCAATAATTCGAATTCTCTTGTTCAATAATTCGAATTCTCCTGTTCAATAATTTGAATTCTCCTGTTCAATAATTTGAATTCTCCTGTTCAATAATTGGAGTTCTCCTGTTCAATAATTTGAGTTCTCCTGTTCAATAATTTGAGTTCTCCTGTTCAATAATTCGAATTCTCCTGTTCAATAATTCGAATTCTCTTGTTCAATAATTCGAATTCTCCTGTTCAATAATTGGAGTTCTCCTGTTAAATAATTTGAATTCTCCTGTTCAATAATTGGAGTTCTCCTGTTCAATAATTTGAATTCTCCTGTTCAATAATTTGAGTTCTCCTGTTCAATAATTTGAGTTCTCCTGTTCAATAATTTGA
>NW_020887466.1:1429-4076 GCF_003945725.1 Corapipo altera
TGAGTTCTCCTGTTCAATAATTTGAGTTCTCCTGTTCAATAATTTGAGTTCTCCTGTTCAATAATTTGAATTCTCCTGTTCAATAATTTGAATTCTCCTGTTCAATAATTTGAGTTCTCCTGTTCAATAAAGCATTTCCAGTTTTTCCCCACGCCGGGATCGCGTCCAGTTTTTGTTTTTCAGACCCGCAGCACAAAAATCGGGGACGAGGAGTCACCGGGGAGTCACCGGGGAGTCACCGGGGAGGACAACGACGACCCCACGGTGCCTCCTCTGGGATCAACCTGGGGAGAATCCACAGGGATTCCGGAGCTCCCCCCGCTCCGGGGCTCCGCTCTCGGGATCTGCTCCCACCTCCTCGGAACCGGGAATTGTTTCTTTGGGATGGTTCAGCGGAGGGTGACCCAACCCCGCCCGGGTCTCCAACTTCACGTCCGACCCTTCCCAAGCCATGTTCCCCCCTTCAACCATCCCGAGGGATCCCAAACATCCCATGCCTTCGTCCCACCGAACGCCTCCGACTCCGCCTCAGATGGTCAAAACCACGGCTGGAAGAGGCAAATCCCAAAAAGCCCCGATCCCACACCCCCTCGTTCCCAGAAGGGGGAGAAGATCCCACCATCGACCTGCTCCGGAGACAAATTCCTTGGAGAAACATCGAAAAACATGGAAAATAAAGCACCTGGAGGCTCGGGATGGAATCTCTGAGCTGAGTTTTGGACTCGGCCTCTCCCGAAGGAGCAAACCCTCCCTTGCTCCGTGTTTTTGTCACGGATCCACCCGGAACCGGGACCCTCCGGAAAACGCTCTGGAGCTCCGTGCCCGGAACACGGCAGGAAAACGTCGGGAAAAACAAACTTCATCCCGAGGAGGTTTTGAAGGAACGGCCTTAAAATCCACCCCCCCCTCCCTCCACGTGCGAATCGGGAACGGCCTCAACGGAAAATCGTCGTTATTCATGGAAAAATCACTTTTATTTATGGAAAAACCGCTTTTATTTGCGGAAAACTCGCTTTTATCTTTGGAAAATCGTCTCAGTGGAAAATCCACTTTATTAATGGACAAAGAACTTTTGTGGACAGAAAACTCCTTTTTATGAGAGGGAAAATCACGTTTAGTAATGGAAAAATCCCTTTTATTAATGGAAATTGGACTTTGTTATTGGGAAATCCCCTTTGTTAATGGGAAATCACCTTTATTAATGGAAAATGACCTTTATTCATGGAAAATCCTCTTTGTTGTTGGAGAATCAACTTTATTAATGGAAAATATAATAATATTATATTAATTACTTAATTAATAATTATATATTATTATTTTCCCATAAATAAAAGTGATTTTCCACTACTATTCAGGGGATTTTCCAGTAATAAAGTCCAATTTCCATTAATAAAAAGGATTTTTCCGTTAATAAAGTTGATTTTCCATTAATAAGTGATTTTTCACTAATAAAAGAGATTTTTCCATTAATAAAGTTGATTTTCCACTAAGGAAGATGATTTTCCATAAATAAAAGCTGCTTTTTCCATTAATAAAGGTGATTTCCCATTAACAAAGGCGATTTTCCAATAACAAAGTCCAATTTCCATTAATAAAAGGGATTTTTCCATTACTAAACGTGATTTTCCCTCTCATAAAAAGGAGTTTTCTGTCCATAAAAGTTCTTTGTCCATTAATAAAGTGGATTTTCCACTGAGACGATTTTCCAAAGATAAAAGCGAGTTTTCCGCAAATAAAAGCGGTTTTTCCATAAATAAAAGTGATTTTTCCATGAATAACGACGATTTTCCGTTGAGGCCGTTCCCGATTCGCACGTGGAGGGAGGGGGGGGTGGATTTTAAGGCCGTTCCTTCAAAACCTCCTCGGGATGAAGTTTGTTTTTCCCGACGTTTTCCTGCCGTGTTCCGGGCACGGAGCTCCAGAGCGTTTTCCGGAGGGTCCCGGTTCCGGGTGGATCCGTGACAAAAACACGGAGCAAGGGAGGGTTTGCTCCTTCGGGAGAGGCCGAGTCCAAAACTCAGCTCAGAGATTCCATCCCGAGCCTCCAGGTGCTTTATTTTCCATGTTTTTCGATGTTTCTCCAAGGAATTTGTCTCCGGAGCAGGTCGATGGTGGGATCTTCTCCCCCTTCTGGGAACGAGGGGGTGTGGGATCGGGGCTTTTTGGGATTTGCCTCTTCCAGCCGTGGTTTTGACCATCTGAGGCGGAGTCGGAGGCGTTCGGTGGGACGAAGGCATGGGATGTTTGGGATCCCTCGGGATGGTTGAAGGGGGGAACATGGCTTGGGAAGGGTCGGACGTGAAGTTGGAGACCCGGGCGGGGTTGGGTCACCCTCCGCTGAACCATCCCAAAGAAACAATTCCCGGTTCCGAGGAGGTGGGAGCAGATCCCGAGAGCGGAGCCCCGGAGCGGGGGGAGCTCCGGAATCCCTGTGGATTCTCCCCAGGTTGATCCCAGAGGAGGCACCGTGGGGTCGTCGTTGTCCTCCCCGGTGACTCCCCGGTGACTCCCCGGTGACTCCTCGTCCCCGATTTTTGTGCTGCGGGTCTGAAAAACAAAAACTGGACGCGATCCCGGCGTGGGGAAAAACTGGAAATGCTTTATTGAACAGGAGAACTCAAATTATTGAACAGGAGAATTCAAATTA
>NW_020887467.1:0-735 GCF_003945725.1 Corapipo altera
TTATGGGATCCTAGGGGGACTTTGGGGATTATGGGGGTTAAGGAGAATGATTTGAGGGTTTTGGGGGGTCCTAAGAAGGGAACTGGGGGCTGTTCTGGGGGGAATTTGGGGGTTTATTCCCCACAATCCCCCTTTGGCCCCAAATCCCTGGTGGATTTGCTTTGTGCTCCTCAGAATCCATGAGTTTTTGAAGCCTCCCAAAATTCAGGCCAAGACTTAAAATTCCAAGGGCTGTCCTGGCCAAATCCTTGGGAATTTCCATTGGGGAGGTGGTCCCTGTGTGTCCCCAGGCTATGGATGGTCCCTTGTGTGTGCTCTGCAATTCCAGCTTAGTTTAGACGGGAATATTTTCCCTCTATCCCTCTCCTCCTTGTTTCCTTGGGAAGCAGCTCAGCTCCTGCATTATCCCAACAAACCCTCCGTGCTGTTGGTGTGGAATTGTGGGATGAAAGGAGCTCTCCAGAAAATTCCAAAATTCCAGAACTGGGTTACCGTCAATCCTCCTTCTCTCTTTTCCATTTCCATATCCATATCCATATCCATATCCATATCCATATCCAGATCCATATCCAGATCCATATCCAGATCCATATCCATATCCATATCCATATCCATATCCATTTCCATATCCATATCCATATCCATATCCACATCGATATCCAGATCCAGATCCAGATCTATTTCCATATCCATTTCCATATCCATATCCATATCCAAATCCATATCCATATCCAT
>NW_020887467.1:835-1249 GCF_003945725.1 Corapipo altera
ATCCATATCCAAATCCATTTCCATATCCATATCCAGATCCATATCCAGATCCAGATCCATTTCCATATCCATATCCATATCCATATCCATATCCATATCCATATCCATATCCATATCCAGATCCATTTCCATATCCATATCCATATCCATATTCATATCCATTTCCATTTCCATATCCATATCCAGATCCATTTCCATATCCATATCCATTTCCATATCTATATCCATATCCATATCCAAATCCATTTCCAGATCCATTTCCATATTCATATCCATATCCAGATCCATATCCATTTCCATATCCATATCGATATCCAGATCCATATCCATTTCCATATTTATATCCATTTCCATTTCCATTTCCATATCCATATCCATATCCATATCCAGATCCAGATCCATATCCATATCCAT
>NW_020887467.1:1349-1540 GCF_003945725.1 Corapipo altera
TCCATATCCATATCCATATCCAGATCCAGATCCAGATCCATTTCCATATCCATATCCATTTCCATATCCATATCCATATCCATATCCATATCCAGATCCAGATCCATTTCCATATCCATATCCATTTCCATATCCATATCCATATCCATATCCATATCCAGATCCAGATCCATTTCCATATCCATATCCAT
>NW_020887467.1:1550-3049 GCF_003945725.1 Corapipo altera
TCCATATCCATATCCATTTCCATATCCATATCCATATCCATATCCATATCCATATCCATTTCCATATCCATATCCATTTCCATATCCATTTCCATATCCAGACCCAGCTCCAGCTCCAGCTCCATTCCATCCTTTAGGAATGGCGTTAGTGCAATGTCACATCTCCACAAAAAGGGAATTTAGGAGTTTAATATTCCTGCGTTCCCTGTTTTTAGGCCCCAATTCCTGTTTGGAATACTCTGGGAAAACTAATCCAGAGAGAACAATCTTGGGATGGAATGGAATGGAATAGGATTTAGCGGAATGGAATTTAATGGAATGGAATGGTCTGGAATGGAATTAAATGGATTTTAATGGAATGGAATTTAATGGAATTGAAAGGAATGAAATTTAATGGAATAGAATTTAAGGGAATTGAAAAGAACGAAATTTAATGGAAAGGAATTTAATGGAATGAAATTTAGTGGATCTGAACGGAATGATGTTTAATGGAATGGAATTGAATGGAATTGAATGGAATGCTTGGAATTGAATGGAATTGAATGGAATGCAGTTGAATTCAATGGAATGCAATGGAATGTAAGTAAAGGAATTTAATGGAACGAAATTTACTTCAATGGAATTTTATGGAATGCAATTTAATTGAATGCAAAGGAATTTATTGGAGTGAAATTTAAGGGGATGGAATTTAATGGAATGCTATCAAAATAAAAAAGTAATGGAAAACAATGGAATGGAATTCAATGGGATTTAAAGGAATGTGATTTAATTGAATTGAATGGAATTTAATGGAATTTAGTGGAATGCAAGGGAATTTAATGGAATTAACCTTAACTGGGATGGAATTTAATGGAATGCAATTGAATAGAGTGGAATGAATGCAGTGGAATTTAATGGAATGAAACTTGAGAGGATGGAAATTAATAGAATGGAATGGAAGAAATTTAATGGATTGGAATTGAATGGAATGCAATGGAATGCAGTGGAATTTAATGGAATGTAATTGAATGGAATGGAATGCAGTGGAATGGAATGGAATGGAATGGAATGGAATGAAGTACAATGGAATGGAATGGAATGGAATGGAATGGAATAGACCACAATGGAATGGAATAGAACACAATGGAATGGAATAGAACACAATGGAATGGAATGGAATGGAATACATTGGAATGGAATACAATGGAATGGAATGAAATGGAACGGAATGGAATGGAATAAAATGGAATGCAATGGAATGGAATAGAAAGGAATGGAATGGAATGGAATGGAATGGAAGGGAATACAATGGAATGGAATGGAATACAATGGAATGGAATGGAATGGGATGGAAAACAATGGAACACAATGGAATGGAATGGAATGGAATGGAATGGAATGGAATGGAATGGAAAGGAATGCAACACAATGGAATACAATGGAATGGAATACAGTGGAATGGAATGGAATGGAATGGAATGGAATGGAATGGAATGGAATGGAATGGAATGGAATGGAAT
>NW_020887467.1:3059-4071 GCF_003945725.1 Corapipo altera
ATGGAATGGAATGGAATGGAATGGAATGGAATGGAATGGAATGGAATATAATAGAATGGGATACAATGGAATGGAATGGAATATAATGTAATGGAATGGAATGGAATATAATGTAATGGAATGGAATGGAATGGAATGGAATGGAATACAATAGAATAGAAAGGAATGGAATGGAATACAATGGAATGGAATGGAATGGAAGGGAATACAATGGAATGGAATGGAATACAATGGAATGGAATGGAATGGAATGGAATGGAATGGAAAGGAATGCAACACAATGGAATACAATGGAATGGAATACAGTGGAATGGAACGGAACGGAATGGAATGGAATGGAATGGAATGGAATGGAATGGAATGGAATGGAATACAATGGAATGGAATGGAATGGAATGGAACACAATGGAATGGAATGGAATGGAACACAATGGAATGGAATGGAATGGAATGGAATGGAATGGAATGGAATGGAATGGAATACAATGGAAGGGAATACAATGGAATGGAATACAATGGAATGGAATGGATTGGAATGCTGTGGAATGGAATGGAATGGAATATAATGGAATGGAATGGAATACAATGGAATGGAATGGAATGGAATGGAATATAATAGAATGGAAAGAAATGGCATGGAATTTAATGGAATGGAATGGAACAGAAATAAATAGAAATCTGGTGGAATTGGATAATCCAACTGAGCTCCCACACCCTGAGCTCGGTGTCCTGACAACCTGCCTGCGGGAACACAACTGGAGATGGGATATTGGGAAGGAATTCCTGGCTGTGAGGATGGGGAGGGGCTGGGATGGAATTCCCAGAGAAGCTGTGGCTGACCCTGGATCCCTGGAAGTGTCCAAGGCCAGGTTGGACCAACCTGGAATGGTGGGAGGTGTCCCTGCCCAGGAGGGTTGGAATAAGATGCTCTTTAAGGTCTCTTCCGAGCCAAACCATTCCATGGGTTTATGCCCTGGATTCCCAACCCCAGGTTGGGTTTCTCACCATCAGG
>NW_020887468.1:0-4071 GCF_003945725.1 Corapipo altera
AAGCAGCCAAAGCTGGACCTGGTGGACATGTTCTAGAGGTGGAAAAAATCACCAAACCCCCTCACTAAAAAGCAGGAAAAGTGTGATAAGACAGCATTTGTATCTCACTAGATATCTCAATTGGGTCTAATCAACCAACCTGTGTCTGTATGTGGGGGGAGGGACGAGGTCAGGCCTGCAGCCTCATGGAAGCCTCATGGCAATATTGGAAGCCATGTGGCTGGCCTGTCCATCAACGGCACGCCTCGTAGCCTATTAGTGAAATGCTTCTCTTTGGCCGTATGTTACTCCTCTGAACCTTTTGCCAAAATGCTTATTTTTTCACTAAATTAAGAGAAGTCTCTTGGGAAAAAGTGTGTGGCTTTTTCTCTTTACATGAACACAAGGTATTAAGAACCAAAGGTGTGCAAAAGTTCACTGGGGACTCTTGAGTCTTAAATATAAGTAAAATGCCTGAGCATTTTACTTATATTTAGCCATAGCTTGGATCTGGGGCTTTCCAGTAGTGCCTCCACAGCATCATCCGGGAGCTCCAGGGGAGTATCCCTGTATTCTTCTGTGTGCAGCCAGTGGTTCCAGAGGAGTCAGAGTGGCAGCAGGTGCTGCAGTACACGTACTTCAACCCCCAGGACTCTGACCTGAGGAGTCCCACGTGGGCTGGGATTGATGCCCAGGACCTTGCCGGAAAAGGCTGGCAGTATGTGCTGAAAATCTACAATGAACACCCATGAGATGTGCTGCTGGCAAAGTGGGAATGTGGAGCCAAGCTGGAAATCCAACAGATTAGCCTGGACAGCAATGAGCTCCATGTGCCCAAAATGTCCTGGGTGCTGGTGATGCAGGAGGATGAGGTGATGGAGCTGCTGCAAAGCACAGGTGCCCAGTGCTTGGTGGCTCAGATGGTGCTTAATGACTGCTTGTCTTGCAGCCACGCCATGTGTCAACTCCATGTCCATGGGGAGCACTGGATTTGTCTATCTTGTACTGGCCTTTTTAGCCACCAGTGCGCTTGTAACAAACATGGGTAGAGCCTTCCCCAAATCTTCGTTCGCAAAGCCTAGCCATGATGATGATGATGATGATGATGATGATGATATTATCTATGCATTGATAGAATTCCACTTTCTGGATTTCAATATCATTTGGTTTGAGGTGATAATTCTCTTGCAAATTAGCCATGTGAATCAGAATCTGTACAATGTTGTGTGAACGAACTGGCAGCTTGCTTAAGCATCACCTCTACCTTTTCTTCCAATTTTTGTTTTTTTCTCCTTTTGTTCCTGCAACTGTTTCTGCAGCTGCTCAACTTTCAATAACAGTAATAATCCAGCTGCTTCCCTCCCTTTTATTTCCTCTCTCAGATCTTGTTTCTCTCTACTATGCTTTTCCAAATTGTCTAATAATTGTCTTTCCTTACACTCTAGCTAAGCAAGTAGAAGCCATAAGTTTATCAACTTGGATTCTCAGTGTTTCTCTTGTCTCCCTCTCAGAAGCCAATGATGTCTTCAAGACCTCATTCTCTCTGACAGTTTTACTTTTGGTGAGCCTTCTTAAATGTTCAAACCGCCATCCCCCACAATTAACAACATCAGGCCATGGGAATGATAGGTCTCCTGGGACACCACTGGGGAGTTCTAATTCTCGTATCAAGCTGTTTAACTCATCTGTGGCAAGAGAATGCAACTTTGTTTTTCCCCAGGCACCTTCTCAAGAACAGCAGTGGTCAACTTATCCATCACTTCCAGAGAAAGTCCCTTCTGCAAACCTTCTGCCCACAATATATTCCATCAGGCACTAGGACCCTGATGTTCCCTTTTGAGTGGTCCACTTCCCTGCTGTGATTCCACTCTCCTGATTGTTGTTCTCTGTTTACTAACTATTCCAGTGAAATCCATCCTTCTGCCATAGCTAATTATCTTCTGAGCTATCTCCCCCATCACCACATAAAGGGTCTTTCCTGGTTCCCCTTTCTTCCTCTCTACAGGGTTAACACTCGCTCCAAGCTGTCCTGAAATTGTATCACATAGTGGTTTTTTTCACATCCGGCAAACTTCTAGTCATGGGAGACACCATATTTCGATTGGCAACCAGTGACACAGGTAAGGGCTGTCCTGGAACCGACTGTCTGTCATTCACCAATTGCAAATATGCTGCCTTCTGTACACTCTGCATCACATGATCTATACTCAGGGTCTTCATCCTAACCAGATTAACCCTCTCTAGAGGACACAAACTTCCTGCCCAATAGGCAGCCCTCTCAGTGAAAGACCATGGTTCTCTCTGGTCACTCACCATTAAAAACACTCCTGGTTCCCCTTGGGCTGTTACCTCAGACAACATGATTCAATCACCCGCTGTCAGAGGTACTCTCCAAACATATTCAGTTTCCTATTCCCAGGAAAGTCTGCTATACTTTTCCTGGAACTTTGCCATCTCAGCTGCCATACCTTTTTAGTAAGTTTGCTGGCTCTGGCCATCATAGAATGTTTCAGCTTTAATTAGGGGTTGTAATGTTACTTCCTCATCACCAGATGACAATGCAGATGCTACCTCTTGCTTTTTGTCAGGGTAATAGACCCATGTGCATAGTCCAACTGTCCTCCAACTCCTTCATTGAATACAAAAAATCAGAGTTGTGAGACCATATTTCTGTAAATGGTTCAGATTCTAAATCCTGCAATTCCTCCTGTGAGATTTTGTCTCTCTCATACATCTCCGGAAGCTCTGCCTGAAGCCTCCAAGTAGAGTCACGCTCAGCAGCAACAAATGCCTCAGCCTGCAGCCTGGGCTCCTTTTCCCGATTACACTCAGCAACAAGCAAAGCCTCAGCCTGCAGCCCACTCTCCTCTTCCTGACTGCACTGAGTGAAAAGCAAAGCCTCTGCCTGTAGCCTGCTCTCCTTTTCACAATCGTGTTCGGCAACAACAGCTCCTTTGCTTTCTTGTTAGCATACCTCTTTTTTTGGAAAGTAGTTAAAGCCACTCTCAAAATTGCACACAAAACTGCTTTACCTTTCCCCTTCTATAGATTTTGTTTACTTAAGACCACATTTATCTGTTTAACCACAGCATTGGAGTTATACCAATTTCCATTTGCCCACTCCATGCCCCAGGGCAGTTGTGCAAGCATTATATTCTCCCAACTTATCCAAAATTGGGATGTTTCCTGGACAGTCTTGGCTTACAGTTGCTCGGGTCCCTCCTGGCTGTTAACAACCAGTAGGTCACTTCCTAGCACTCCCTGCCTGGAACTCACAGGTAGAGTGGTAGTATCTCGAAGGGACCCCTTCAACCACAGCATACTGTCCATGACACCAAAAATGTGAAGACCCACCCTTAAGGGGAAGGAGATACCCAAGAGTGGTAAAGGCTCATTGGTCAAAATGAATGACAGAGGTCAGGAAGGTCGCAAACAATCATAACGTTCAATAAAGAAATTACACACTTAGCATGGAAATTGGTATGATAGTACCCTACCTACTATATAAGCACATACCAGTGGATTTTGGATAAAGGGGTTGGGTGAGAGGGAAAAGAGGAATTAAATAGAGATGAAATTAAAGAAAGAAAAAGAGAAAGAAAAAGGAAAAGAAATAGGAAAACAGAGACAAATCAAAGAAGGAGACAAGAAAGAAAAAAAAGGAAACTACAAGGAAGGTTTGGGAAGCTTTTGAAAGAGAAAGCTTGGGAAGGGAAGGTTTGGGAAGGTTTGGGAAGGAAAGGTTTGGGAAGGCTTGGGAAGGTTTGGGAAGGTTTGGGAAGGTTTGGGAAGGGAAGGCTTGGAAAGGAAAGGTTTGGGAAGGTTTGGGAAGTTTGGGAAGGTAAGGTTTGGGAAGGTTTGGGAGGGTTTGGGAAGGTTTGGGAAGGGAAGGGAAGGTTTGGGAAGGTTTGGGAAGGAAAGGGAAGGTTTGGGAAGGAAAGGGAAAGTTTGGGAAGGTTTGGGAAGGAAAGAGAAGGGAAGGTTTGGGAAGGGAAGGTTTGGGAAGGGAAGGGAAGGTTTGGGAAGGGAAGGGAAGGTTTGGGAAGTGAAGGGAAGGGAAGGTTTGGGAAGGGAAGGGAAGGTTTGGGAAGG
>NW_020887469.1:0-4068 GCF_003945725.1 Corapipo altera
AGTGCCTGCCAGACCCTCTCCCTTTTCCTTGGAATTCCCTGCGAGCTTTCCCAGTGCCTGCCAGACCCTCTCCCTTTTCCTTGGAATTCCCTGTGAGCTTTCCCAGTGCCTGCCAGACCCTCTCCCCTTCCCCTGCTCCAACGGCTTATCCCCTTTTCCTGATAATCCCCCCCCAAATTCCCCCCGGATCTCCCAGAGCCCCCCCTGCCCTCGCTCTGCTCCGATCCCTTTCCCTCTGCCCTTTCCCAATCCTTCCTCCTCCCCACTCCTCCATCCCCCCCCTCCTGGCTCAGTTCCTTTAAAACCAGCTGGGATCAAATTCCAAGGCAATGGGAGGGGGGTGTCTCAGAGGTTCCTGCAGGTGAAATCCCTCCCGTTCCACCCGGAATTCCGGGGCTCTGCCCTTCCCCTGGCCCGGAACGCTCCGGCCGCCTCCGAGCTTCGCCTGTTCCTAACCCCGGGAATTTTGTCGTGGCTTCTACCTTGGGAAAAACAGAGTGACCCACCCCGAGGGATGTGGGAAAACCCTCAGCTCCGGGGGGGGAGGATCCATCCTGGTGTTCCCGTAGGAGCCACGACAAACCCCGTGTCTAACCCGTCCCAACCCCAGGGTTGGTCCCGCTCCGGCCGCGCTTCCCACTGACCCGGCACCCCCCGGCACTAACCCGGGTTGGGATAACCCCGGCAGGGCAGGGGCTGGCACAGGGAAGCTCCAGGGTTGGGAATCCCTGGGGTCCCTCCTGTCTGGGGTCCCGGAAAAGAATTCCCGGTGGGATACTGCTTGGCTTGGGGGGGGCGGTTCCCCAGGACAGGGATCCATCTGTGGGGCTGTGGGATCCCTCCCTGGGGCTGTGGGATCCCTCCCTGGGGCTGTGGGATCCAGCCATGACATTGTAGGATCCATCCATGGGGTTGTGGGATCCCTCCCTGGGGCCATGGGATCCCTCCCTGGGGCCGTGGGATCCATCCATGGGGCCATGGGATCCCTCCCTGGGGCCATGGGATCCATCGATAGGGCCATGGGATCCTTCCCTGGGGCCGTGGGATCCATCCATAAGGCCGTGGGATCCCTCCATGACATTGTAGGATCCCTCCCTGGGGCCGTGGGATCCATCCATAAGGCCGTGGGATCCCTCCATGACATTGTAGGATCCATCCATGGGGCCGTGGGATCCATCCATGGGGCCATGGGATCCCTCCATGGGGTGCTGGAGCCCATCCAGGCTGAGCCAGCAGCGACAGGGTTTTGGGTTTGGATCATCCCGCTGGCCTGGGCAGCTTTTCCCGCCCGACTTCGGGAGCTTGGAGAGCTTCAGGTGTCCCCCCCCCAACCTCTCCATGGGATTGGGAGCTCGGGATCTCCAGGTGTTCCCCCCCTCACCCGCTGCCAGCTTCCCTGTGGGATGGGGGCTCGGGATCCGCCCGGATGAGGCTTCTTCGGGGTCACTTCTCGCTGTCCTTCCCTCTGGGCATCCCTCTGGAATCCATCCCGCTGTAACGTCTCCTTCCTTCCTCCCTCCCTCGCTCCCTGCTCCTGCTCCTGCTCCAGGTGATCCGCAGGGGCTGGGTGACCATCAACAACATCAGCATCATGAAGGGCGGATCCAAGGAATACTGGTTCGTGCTCACGGCCGAGTCGCTCTCCTGGTACAAGGACGACGAGGTACGGGGGGGAAATCGGCATTCCCGGCGCTCCGGTGGGAAGATCCTTGGGGTGGGGATGGGGATCAGCGCCCAGGAGGAACGACAACGCCCAAATCCGGGTGTGGGGGCTCATCCAGAGCCCGAATTCCCCGGCTCCGAACACTCCCCCGAACCTCGGGGTTGTGTGGACTCGGAGAAACCCGGAGGCTCCGGCGGCTCCCGGGGGTTCCGAGGGGCTCTGGCTCCGTTTGAGGGGGGTTTTCCTTGTCTCCCACCCCTGTCCCAGCCCCCTGACCCAGCTCAGGGAAAACCAGAGGAAGGAAAAAGGGGGTTCCGGGGGGGCTGCGCCGGTCTGGCATCCTCCGAGGGCACATTCCAGCAGGGAATGCCGGGGCTGGAGGGAGATGGGAGCTGGGATCGAGTCCTGCTCTCCCCCAGGCCCCTCCCTGAGGGTGGAAAGACCCGGATTCCCTCAGTCCCTGGGATTTTGGGGTGCTGGAGTCCGCAGGTCCCCCCTGTGTCCTGCTGGGTGTCTGGGAAGGGGCTGCTCCTCATTGATCCATCCCGTTGATCCGGTTGGGAATTGCATCCCCGGCCCTCGGGGGCGTCCATCCCGCTCCCAGTGTTCCAGGGTGTTGGAGACTCCCTCAGATCCCCCCCCCAACCCTCATTTCCAAAGGGATTCCTCTGGGCTTCCCCCGGGAAGGGGCCGGGGCAGCTCCGGCGTCTCCTCCGTGGAATTTTCGGGTTTTCCAGCGTTTCCGCCCCCACGATCCCAATCCTGCTCCTCCCCTGACGTCACCAGCCCGGCAACCAGAGGCTGGGAAGGGGTGGGGGGGGGCCCTTCCCGGGATTTTGGGGGGACAGGGGGTGGGAATGGGGGCGGGCAGAGCCCCGCACGGGGTCAGGAAAAGGAGACACACGGACACAGCGTTTATTTCCCGGGACTAAATCCCGCTTTTCCTTTGTTCCTCCGGTCTCTTCCCGGTGGAGGCGAAGGTCTCCCTCCCCAAAATCCCCCCTAAAAGAGCAGGAACAGGTCGGGCTGATCCCGCCCGGAGCGACCCCGGTTTCCTGCGGGGCCCCTCGGGGAGGGGGAATGGGATCGACCCGCGGGATGAACGAGGCTCTGTCCTCATCCCGCTCCCTCCACACCCCCCATCCCTAAAAACCAGGAGCTGCCGTGGCATTCGGGGGGGGAGACACCAGCAGGGCACAATTCCCCCCTCCTCCCACACGGGAATGCCGCCCCTGGAATCCGTGGGATCCCCCTGGAAGGGGCAATTCCAGGGACTCACCCCCAGGCCCCCCCTTACCTGTGCCAGAGCCGGAGCTGGGCCGGGCCGGCGTAACCAATGTGCAGACTACTGTACAACACAGAGCCCACCTGAACAGGTAGTCTGAACACTGGGAACGCCGGCCCGGATCTCCTGCTTCCCGTGGGAATCCTCCTCGGGATTTCCTCCGCTCCTTCCTCTTCCTCCCTTCCTCCCTTCCCGAGGTTTTCCCCATTGTCGGTGGTGGTTGGGGGGGTTTTTTTGGGGCTCTCGTCGGAGGGGAAGCCGAGGCTTTGTCTGGTCCTGACGTGGCAGAGCCCTGGGCCCCGAATCCCGCCTGGAAAAGCGCTGTGGGTTTTTCAGGAAATCGCGCGGAGGAGCTGGGGGGGGGGGGGGAAGGGGGGGGGGGGGGGGGGGGGGGGGGGGGGGGCCGGCGCCGGGTTCGTGGCCTCTCCACAAAGGCCAACGTCACTTTTTGGGACCATCTGGAGACACAAAAGTGGAGCCGGAGCCGCCGCTGCTGCTCTAAACAATTCCAGATGTGGCGGGAAAAAGGGGCCGCTGGAATCGGCTCCGAGGGCTCCGCCGGCTCCTTCCAGCTCCAGGGGGACATTCCCGGGGATCCCCGGGGGGAGCGGGGTGGGCTCCGGGGGAGCCGACTCCATCCCGGAGGGACCAAATCCCAAATCTCCGGCGGGTTCCTCGGCATCCTTGGGAAAGGCAGAGCAGATCCCAGAGGGATCCGTGATCCCTCCACGTGCCGGGGGTCCGGGAGCAGATTCCCCCCATCCCAGGCTGGTGTTGGCCACGGGATGAGCCAGGGAAGCATCTCCTGGTGAACATTCCCTGGTGGGATCTGTTCCAGAGCTTGGGATAATTTCTGGAGCTTGGGGTCCCTTCCAGAGCTTGGGATCTGTTCTGGAGCTTGGGATTAGTTACAGAGGTCGGGATCCGTTCCGGAGCTTGGGATCTGTTCTGGAGCTTGGGGTCTGTTCCAGAGCTGGGACCTGTTCCCGAGTTTGGATCTGTGCCACCTTCCCAGGGCTGTGGGGGGTTTATTCCCGCTCCAGGTGCCTCTCTGGCATCCAGGACACACCACCGTGCTCATCCATCCTTCCCTCTCATCCCCCTTTCCCAGGAGAAGGAG
>NW_020887470.1:0-4068 GCF_003945725.1 Corapipo altera
TGGAGCGGAACAAGGGAAGAGGGAAACGTGGAAAGCCAGGGATGGGGTGGAATTTTCTGGGAAGCTCCGGGAATGTGGGGAGGGAGGGGTCGCAGATCCCACGCAACAGGGCCCTCAACTCCATGAATTCCAACCTTTTCCCTGGACGTGGCGAGCGGGGATAACTCCGTGCGCAGTCCCTTCTTTTTTCCGGGAACGCCGGATAAGCGCAGGGAAGCCAATCCACCTTTTTTCGGGAATGTCGATCCGCAGGAGGTGTTGTTCCCATCCCAACCCACAGAAATCCCGGGAGTTTTAACCCCCGTCTCCCGCTCCAAACCCGAGGGGGGTTTTTTGGCCGGAAGCGGGAATTCCGCGGCGCCGACGAGGGAAGAGGCTCCGAGATCCGAAGCCGCCGATCCGCGGGAAACGCGGAGCTCGGGGGGATTCCCGAGGGAGCCGGAGGGAGGGCTCAGGGATCCCCGTCGGTGCCGGCGAAGGTCTGGAATGCCCTGTGGAGCGCCACGCGCCGGAAGAGCTCCGAGTGCTCCGACGCCGTCGCCGCCAGCGCGGCCGGAGCGTCCGCTGGGATTTGGGAGAACCCGGATCAGCCGGGAAGGGAACAACCGGCACAGGGCCCCCATCCCTCGGGAATGTCCCGTGCTCCCGGAGATCCCCTGGGATTGGGTGGTTCCCCAGCCCAGGTGGGGGTTGGGTGGGATTGTTCGGGTTGGAAAAGCCCCAGGAGAACATCCAAGTGTTCCTCGGATCCGTGTCCCCAAGGGCCACGTCCACAGGGATCGGAGATCCCTCCGGGAATGGCGACTCCAGCCCTGCCCTGGGAAGATCATTCCAGGGCCTGACAGCCCTTTCCATGCGGGAATTGTTCCCAGTATCCAACTAAATCTCCCCTGGCCCAGCTGGAGGCCGTTCCCTCTCCTCCTGTCCCTCATTCCCTGGGAACTGGGGACCCTCCACCTCCTGAAAATTCCTTCCAGGGAATTGTGGAGAGCTGGGACAGTGCCAGGATGGCACAGAATCCTTAGGGATGGTTCAGGTTGGAAAATCCCTCTGGGATCATGGAATCCAACCATTCCCAGCACTGCCAAGGCCACCCCTGACCTGTGTCCCCAAGGGCCACATCCACAGGGATTTGAAATCCCTCCGGGAATGGCGACTCCAGCCCTGCCCTGGGCAGTCCATTCCAGAGCCTGACAGCCCTTTCCATGTGGGAATTGTTCCCAATATCCCACCTGAGCCTCCCCTGGCCCAGCTGGAGGCCGTTCCCTCTCCTCCTGTCCCTCGTTCCCTGGGAATTAGGGAAAACCCCCCCAGCTCCCCCCTCCTGTCAGGGAGTTGTGGGGCGGGAAAAGCTCCCTCCTGATCCCTCTTTTCTCCGGGATGAGCCCCTTCCCAGCTCCCTCAGATATTCCAGGTTCTCCAACCCCTTCCCAGTTCCCTCAGCTATTCCTGGTTCTCCAGCCCCTTCCCAGTTCCCTCAGCTATTCCCTGTTCTCCGGCCCCTTCCCAGCTCCCTCAGCCATTCCAGGTTCTCCAGCCCCTTCCCAGCTCCCTCAGATATTCCAGGTTCTCCAGCCCCTTCCCAGTTCCCTCAGCTATTCCCGGTTCTCCGGCCCCTTCTCAGCTCCCTCAGCCATTCCAGGTTCTCCAGCCCCTTCCCAGCTCCCTTGGCCATTCCCATTCCAGGATTTCCAGCCCCTTCCCAGCTCCCTCAGATATTCCAGGTTCTCCAGCCCCTTCCCAGCTCCCTCAGCCATTCCTGCTTTTCCAGCCCCTTCCCTGGCTCCGTTCCCTTCCCTGCACACGCTCCAGCCCTTCCACGTCCTTCCCAAACTTCCCGATCCCCATCCCGTTGGATCCTCCCGTCAGGGAGTTGTGGGGGCGGGAAAAGGATCCCTCCCATCCATGTCCCGACCCCCCCCCCCCCCCCCCGAATTCCCAAGGGATCCCGGCAGTGCCCACTCACGGGAGCAGGACACGGCGACTTCCGTGGGGAGGCTCCGAAGGGGATCCCGGTAGAGGAGCCGCGCCCGGAGCGGGAACGTCCGGCTGTTCCTGGACAGGCTGTAGTTGAACTTCAGGAGGTTGCAGAGGGAATTCCGCTGCGGAGTTCCTTGGATCCAGTCGGAAAAGCGCTCCTGGGGGGAGGGAGACAGCTCTGAGATGTGACACCACCGGGAATACTGGGAATGATTCCAGCGTGGAAAGGGCTGTCAGGCACTGGAATGAACTTCCCAGGGCAGGGCTGGAGTCGCCATTCCCGGAGGGATTTCAGATCCCTGAGGATGTGGCCCTTGGGGACACGGATCCGTGCTGGCCTTGGCAGTGCTGGGAATGGTTGGATTCTGTGATCTCCAAGGGTTTTTCCAACCTTAATAATTCCATGATTCACCTCCCGCTATCCCAGGGAATCCAACCCGGCCTTGGACACTCCCAGGGATCCAGGGGCAGCCACAGCTTCTCTGGGAATTCCAGCCCAGCCCCTCCCCACCCTCCCAGCCAGGAATCCCTTCCCAGTATCCCACCCAAATCTCCCCTTTCCCACTGGGATCCATTCCCTGGATCCTGTCATTCCAGGCCCTGATCCCCAGTCCCTCTCCCGCTCTCCTGGAGCCCCTTCAGGCTCTGGAATGTTCTCCAAGCTCTCCCGGGATCCTTCCCTTCTCCAGCCTGGCCATTCCCAGCTCTCCCAGCCTGGATCCATCCCCTGCCATTGGATCCATCCCCAGCCCAACTCCTCCCTGGGAAGGAGTTCAGGGAACAAGGGGGTTCCCTGGGAATCTCAGGGCTCAGGGCAGGGTCTCCCTTCCCCTTTCCTGCCTTTTCCATCCCCACATTCCATAAAAATCCCTCTGAATGGATTCTGAGTGTCCTTTATCCTGGAATGGTTTGAGTGGGAAGGGCCCTTAAATCCCATCCCATTCCATGTTCAGGGACACCTCCCGCTATCCCAGGGAATCCAACCCGGCCTTGGACGTTCCCAGGGATCCAGGGGCAGCCACAGCTTCTCTGGGAATTCCAGCCCAGCCCCTCCCCACCCTCCCAGCCAGGAATCCCTTCCCAGTATCCCACCCAAATCTCCCCTTTCCCATTGGGAAGCCATTCCCTGTGTCCTGTCCCTCTCCCAATCTCCTGGAGCCCCTTTAGCCTCTGGAATGTTCTCCAAGCTCTCCCGAGATCCTTCCCTTCTCCAGCTGAACTCCCCTCAGCTCTCCCGCTTTTCCCGGAAAACCGAACTCCCCCCTTTGGGAAACCCAAATCCCTGTGGGCATTCCCGAGCCCTCCCAGCTCCCGGGAGCACCTGGAATTGGTCAGCCTGGAATCTCCTGCCGGAATATCCCTCCAGGTGCTGGGAGAGCAGGGCCAGGAAGCGCCGGAGATCCGTGGCCAGGAAGCGCCGGGAAAGCTGCTCCAGAGGGATGAAGGCGGGGATGGAATGACGCTGGATCCGAACTTCCGGCCGGAGCAGCAGCTCCAGGTGGAAGGAATCCAGGTGGGATCCCTCGTAGGAGGTGCTGAGGGTCAGGCACAGCCCCCGCTTGGAGAGCTTCCCAGAGATCCCTGGGAATGGGGAAGGACAGGGATTAGTGCTTGGAAAGCTTCCCAGAGATCCCTGGGAACAGGGATTGGTGTTTGCAGAGCTTCCCAGGGATCCCTGGGAATGGGGAAGGACAGGGATTAGTGCTGGGAGACCTTCCCAGAGACCCCAGGGAACAGGGATTGGTGTTTGGAGAGCTTCCCAGGGATCCCTGGGAATGGGGAAGGACAGGGATTAGCACTTGGAGAGCTTCCCAGAGATCCCTGGGAATGGGGAAGGACAGGGATTAGCGCTTGGAGAGCTTCTCAGAGATCCCTGGGAACGGGGATTGGTGCCTGGAGAGCTTCCCAGAGATCCCTGGGAATGGGGATTAGTGCCTGGAGAGCTTCCCAGAGATCCCTGGGAACGGGGAAGGACAGGGATTAGTGCCTAATTCCCAAATTAAATGCCTAATTCCCTGTCTAATTCCCAAGGAAACTGCCCAATTCCCAAATTAACTGCCCAATTCCCAAATTAACTTCCTAATTCCC
>NW_020887471.1:0-4068 GCF_003945725.1 Corapipo altera
AGGTTTATATATTCTCCAGCTCAGGCAGGAATGATTAGTCCCTCCCTCAGAGCGGGGAATTCCATAAAAGGATGTTCAGTCCTTCCCACAGAGTGGGGAATTCCATAAAAGGGCGTGAGGGTACTCAGTCAGGGAATTCCACAAAAGGGCATGAGGACAGGAGCATGGAGGGGGGGGCCACCTCACAGGCCTCTACTGACAACAGTTTCTGGGAAATGGCATGGAGGGCTATAGAATACACAGTTTTGGGCTACACCCATCCAATGATGAATCGGTCCCAGCTGTTATAACTAGGACACAGGAGTGGGATATTTTGTTTAAGTTTGGCTTGTTTTGATAAACATTTTCCAGGAAGACAGCCAAACTTGGTGTTATTTTGCAAACCAATCTATTGTTTTGGGAACGGGTCTGGGAACACTGCCAGAGTCTGGGAAAGCAACCAAGAAAACTTTGTTTATATAAACAAAGGACTGTTTTGGGATCAAGAAGAAATAATAACAAAAACAATGACTGTTTCATTAATTTGTCTTATAATTCTAGTCATCTTTATACCTGTTTTAGGCTACCCTATAGGGAGACGTCCAGACCTTGAGGATGGATGGAACGAATTGCTTCCATTCTTTAATTTTGGCATCAAAGATTTGGTAAAGGAGATCCCCATGGTTAAAATCGACTCTAATTACTATCTAAATTTTGTTGCAACAGTCCTGTCATTGGTAAAGGTTCTGGAAGTGCTCCTTAAACTTGGCAGAATGGTGTTGTATTGCTTTCCTTGTTGTAGGAAAGATCACGCCTCGAAGGGACTCGCTGGAACTTTGGAAAGGTCTGCGGACAGACCAGTCCCCAGGTGGCATGGAGCTTGGGTAGATTTCGGTAGATTAGTAGGACGTGTGTCACCCCCCATTAATTGGGAGTTCACACCAGAACAAATGTTTAATTCTGGTGAGATGACCCGCTGTTTGGCAGAAGGGTGCTTTTCCTACAAAGATCCGAATATGCAATTCTCCGCTTTGTGCTGGGACCTGGCTAATGCTTATCGAGCCACCATAGACCACCTTCAAAAGATTAAGGTCGACACAGAAACCCAAACCACGCCACTTGAAACCAGTGAGGTCCCTGTTAGGTCCACAGAAGTTGGGGTCCAAACAGAACTTAAAGTCAATACCATTTCTACTAAGTCCACTAGAACTGGGACTCAAGTTAAGGACCAGAAAGTCATTGTTGCCCCTATTAAGAAGAAGAAGACGTGGGTAAGGGAGATCAAGGAACTTACAGACCCATCTCCGCAACCAGAACGCACAGAAGAAAGAGAAGAAGAAGAAGAAGGAGCAGAAGAACTTATCCAATCCACGCAGGAAGTAGTAGACGAAGGAGCAGCAGCAATGGACGAAGGAGCAACAACAATGGACGAAGGAGCAGCAACAATGGACGAAGGCGCGACTGTGAGAGAGGAAGAAGTGACTGTGACTGAGGAAGGAGCGATTGCAAGAGAAGAAGCAACTGCCAGAGAGGAAGAAACAGTTGCAAGACAAGGAGCACGCCCAAAAGAACTAGGGGCACGTCCAAAGGAAAGTAGAACAGTATCAAGAGAAAAGAAGGCAACAGTGCAAACAGCCCGTGGTATATTGTCACTGGATGATTTATATCCTGACTACACATTCAGTGTTACAAAAGACGCAAAGAAGGGACCAAAGCATCCCCCTCAACCTGAGGGAGAATTATTCCTACCTCTCCAGACCCAACCTTCTCTTGGAGGTGTGGATGATTGGAGGAGGAGGCCCTTATTTCAACACCTGAAAGACTACTCACTACCTCCACCCGCTGGGTATCACGAACGACGCAGGAGTCCATCCCCACGGCGTGAACGGCATAGGAGTCTGTCTCCACGGTATGAATGGTGTAAAAGTCCATCTCCATGGTGTGAACGGCGCAGAAGTCCATCTCCGCGGCGTGAATGGCGTAGAAGTCCATCTCCACGCCATGAACGACATAGAAACTTATCCCCATGGCATGCCCAGTCCCCACCTCCACGTGAGAGATACAGGGAGGAGGTGGGAGCAGTTCCACGTAGGAGCGGAAGAGTAAAGAGAGAGGTGGAAAAGATTCTACGTGGGAGAGATGGACAAGAAATAATGCGAGAAAGCGAAATTACACAATCACTGACCACAAGGGAGCTTCGAGATTTATGGAGAGATTATATGCGTTTGCCTGGTGAAGAAGTCCTCACCTGGCTGGTGCGATGCTGGGACAAGGGAGCTGATAGTCATGTAATTGAAGGTGATGAAGCACGACAATTAGGATCCATTGCCCGAGACCCCGTGATAGAGCAAGAAATGGGAAGGGAGAAAATGGCATCCAGTCTTTGACTCCGAATCCTCCACGCAGTGAGAGTGAAATACCCATTTAAGGAGTCCCTGAAGAGTTCTTCAAGAAAGTGGAGGACTGCGGAAGAAGGCATCCAATACCTAGGGAATTGACCATACTGGAGATCGTCTACTCTGATCCAGATTATTATGATATCCAAGTTCCTGAGAGTGTTCCCTGCACACAACCAATGTGGAAAAAGGTAATTCAAGGTGCCCCTAAACTGTATATTTTCTGCTTGATAACTGCATATCATCCAAAGATGGAAGAACCAAACATGGACACCATGTGTGCTTGGATAAGAACCATAGAGGAAAATATGGAAGACTCCTTTGATCCCCTATACCGACGCACCTACGATAGGGAAAGAATGGAGAGAGATTATGAATACTACAGATATGAGGACGACTTTAGAGACAGAGATGACAGAAGGTATAGAGATTACAGAGAAAGGCCAATGGGAAGATCACGACGGGATTGACGAAGACGACCTCGGCCTAGACCTCGATCCTGGTCTCGATCTCGCTCACGATCCCTGTCATTTACACGTCGAAGAAAAGAGAACCCTAAGCGTAGGTCACGTAACCAACTATGGGCATACCTTCGTAGCAAAGGAGAAAACATGAAGAAGTGGGATAGTGAACTCACTTCTAAGCTTGAAACTAGAGTGAGGGAGCTGAAGCGAAAGGACACTGACAAGAAAGTTGTCTTCACAGTAGATGCAGACTTAGAAAAGAAACTGCAATCGCCGAAGCACAAGAAGGTGGAGGTCCACTTCGACGATGGCAAAAAGTCTAAGAAGATGAATGCTCTGATCAAGACCAGTAGAGGGACCCTGCCTTCTGCCAGGAGAAGGAAAGGGACCAAGAAGATAACCGAGTTTACTGGGCTGTGTGGGTTCGATGACCTGGCACATCAGATCCTCAGAGATACCGGACCTTGATAGATACTGGAGCCCAGTGTACTTTAATGCCTTTGGAACATAAGAGTACCGAGACTGTTTCTATTTCTGGAGTGACAGGAGGGTCTCAAGAATTGTCGGTAGTAGAGGCGGACATGAGCTTGACAGGAGACCAATGGGAAAAGCATCCCATTGTGACGGGACTGGAAGCCCCTTGCATCCTTGTTATGGACTACCTAAGAAGAGGATACTTCAAGGACCCGAAAGGGTACCGGTGGGCTTTTGGTGTAGCCACAGTGATTGAAGAGGAGTCCAAGCAATTGTCTGCCCTTCCTGGCCTCTCAGAAGACCCTTCCATTGTAGGACTACTGTGAGTTAAAGATCAAGAAGTGCCAATAGCCACAACAACTGTACACAGACGACAGTATCGGACGAACCGAGATGCTATGATCCCTTTCCACAAAATAATCTGAAAGTTGGAGAACCAAGGGGTGGTCAGCAGAACCCATTCACCCTTTAACAGCCCCATCTGGCCTGTGCGTAAATCCGATGGAGAGTGGAGACTGACTGTAGACTATCGTGGCTTAAATGAAGTCACGCCACCGTTGAGTGCTGCCGTACCAGATATGTTGGAACTCCAGTACGAGTTGGAGTCTAAGACGGCAAAGTGGTACGCCACCATCGACATTGCCAACGCATTTTTCTCCATTCCCTTAGCGGTAGAGTGCAGGCCACAGTTTGCTTTCACCTGGAGAAGCGTTCAATACACCTGGAATCGACTGCCCCAGGGGTGGAAACACAGT
>NW_020887472.1:0-1803 GCF_003945725.1 Corapipo altera
TCACCCTTTTCCCCTCACATTTCCCTCCATTTTCCCCTCACATTTCCCGCCATTTTGTCCCCTCACATTTCCCGCCATTTTGTCCCCTCACATTTCCCGCCATTTTTCCCCTCACATTTCCCCGCCTTTTCCCCTCACATTTCCCTCCATTTTCCCCTCACATTTCCTGACGGAGTCCTCGAAGCCCGTGATCCCTTCCAGCAGCTCCATGTTCTCATCCAGCGCTTGCTGTTGGAATTTCGGAGGCTTAAGGTGGTCCCCCCCGAATTTTGGGGACCCCCCAGCCCCAATTTTGGGGGGTGTGGGGACTCACCCAGAAGGACTGGAAGTGGCAGGTCTCCAGCAGCTCCCCCAGGTACAGGATCTGCCGGATGGGACGTTCCTCTTGCTGTTTTTTTTGGGGGGAATCAAGGAAAAATTTGGGAAAAAAGAGAGTGCCCCCCCCCCCAGCTGGAGCCCAAAAATCAGCCCCTTCCCTCCTTCCCAGATCCCAAAATCCAGGGGGTTTTTGGGGTAGAGAGACACCAGGTTTGATTCCTTTGGGGAATGTGGGGCAGGGAAAAGGGGGGTTCTTGTGGAATTTTGGGGGCTCCCCCGGTGAACTGTGGGGTTCCAAAAATCCCTAAAATCCTGTGGAATTCCCTATGGAATGGGATGATGAAGGATCCTGGGGAGGGAGTGAGGGACTGAGGGACCTGGGTCTGGGGGTTCCCGGTGTATTCCCTATGGAATTTTAGGGGTTCTCCACAGATTTCTGGGGGTCCCCAGGGAATTGTGGGGTTCCCAAGTCCCTAAATCCCTGTGGAATTCCCTATGGAATGGGATGATGAAGGATGCTGGGGGAAGGGGGGTACTGAGGGACTGAGGGACCTGGGGCAGGGGGGTCCCCATGGAAAGGGAATTCCCAGGGGAATTCCCTATGGAATTAGAACTTTATGCAATGGGGGGGGATTCCCTGTGGAATGAGAGGGATCCCAAATCCCTAAATCCCCGTGGAATTCCCTATGGAACGGGATGATGAAGGATCCTGGGGAGGGGGGGTGTCGAGGGACTGAGGGACCTGGGGCTGGGGGGTCCTCAGGGAATGGAAGTTCCCGAGGGAATTCCCTACGGAATTAGGGGTTCCCTTAGGAATTCCAGGTCCCCCTTGATCCCTAAATCCCCACGGAATGGAACGGTGAGGGATCCTGATTGGGGGGGGGGGGAAACTGGGAGGAACCCAGGGCTGGAGGTTCCCTCAGGAATTTCCGATGGGGGAGGGGGGGGGGGGGGGGGGTTTCCCTGTGGAATTCCAGGGTTTCCCAGCGGAATTCCTGCCGCAGGGATACGTGGGCCTGGTCGATCATGCACTTGCAGAGGGTGAAGTCGGTGTGGGGGAGGTTGGTGAGGGCCTTGAGCAGGATCTGGGCCGTCACCCCCGTCTGGAAGAAGGCCGGGTTGAACTGGTACCTGGGGGGGAAACACAAGGTGAGGGGGCTGGGGGGCTCAGGGGACCCCAAAACCCCCCCTGGGCACTCAGAAGGACCCCCAAACCCCTCCAGATCCCCTCAGAGCACTCACAGGGACCCCCAAAACCCCCCGGGGCACTCACAGCTTCGAGGGTTAATGATTCCCCCCCTTTTCCCCTCACGTTTCCCTCCATTTTGTCCCCTCATGTTTCCTGCCCTTTTCCCCCCTCTTTTCCCCTCACATTTCCCACCATTTTCCTCTCACATTTCCCCCCCTTTTTCCCTCACATTTCTCATCATTTTCTCCTCACATTTCTCACCATTTTCCTCTCACATTTGCCCCCCTTTTTCCCTC
>NW_020887472.1:1903-4065 GCF_003945725.1 Corapipo altera
CCCTCACATTTCCCCCCCTTTTCCCCTCACATTTCCCCCCCCTTTTCCCCTCACATTTTCCACCCTTTTCCCCTCCCATTTCCCACCCTTTCCCCCTCCCATTTCCCACCCTCTCCCGGCCCCCCCGGGCACTCACAGCTTCAGCACGGCCAGGTTGGCCTCCAGGTCGTAGGCGTTCTCCTTGGCCTGGGTCTCCACATAGCGCTCCAGGGTGGCCAAATTCTCGGGGTTGTACCTGAGCAGGTGAGGGAGGATGCTGGGGCACACCTGGGACCACCCCAGTCCCTCCCAGTATCCCCCAGTCACTCCCAGTCCCCTTCCAGTCCCTCCTCAGTGGCCCCCAGTTCCTCCCAGTGCTCCCCAGTTCCCCCCCAAATCCCGTTCCGGGGACCCCCAGTCCACCCCAGTGCCCCTCCGGTGCCCCCCAAACCCCTCCCAGTGCCACCAGTCCTCTCCCATTTCCCCCCCAAACCTCTCCCAGTGCCCCCAGTCCTCTCCCAGTGCCCCCCAGTCCTCTCCCATTCCCCCTCAAGCCCCTCCCAGTGCCCCCCAGTCCCTCCCACTCCCCTTCCAGTCCCTGACAGTGCCCCCCAGACCCCTCCCAGTGCCCCCAGCCTTCTCCCATTCCCCCCCAAGCCCCTTCTAGTGCCACCCAGTCCCTCCCGCTCCCCTTCCAGTCCCTCCCAGTGCCCCCCGTACCGGTCGATGCCCCGCAGCAGTTTCCCCACGTTCGCTCTCATCTGCTCGAACAGCGCCATCTTGGCCGCCTCTCCCGGAAGTGACGTCACATCCACTTCCGCTCCACGACGGTCCGTGGTCCCTGACCCCGCCCACCGCACTAGGCCACACCCCTCTATTTGCATAGACCGTGCCCTCTGTATACAGACCACGCCCCCTCGTTCTGACCACGCCCCTTCCAGTCCCGGACTGGGACAAACTGGGGCGAACTGGGACGAACTGGTGCAGAGCCACGTCCGTGCTGGGGGAGCAAAGTGTGAGGGAGTCGTGCTGGGAGGGACTGGGACAAACTGGGATTGTACTGGACCGTACTGGGATTGAACCAGAACAGACTGGGACAAGTCGGGATTGTACTGGATCGTACTGGGATTGTACAAGGATGGACTGGGACAAACTGGGATTGTACTGGATCGTACTGGGATTGAACCAGAACGGGCTGGGACAAATTGGGATCATACTGGGAGGGACTGGGCCTTTTCCCCCACGTTTTCTACCCTTTTCCCCTCATATTTTTCTCCCTTTCCCCCCCTCACATTTCCCGCCATTTTGCCCCCTCATGTTTCCCGCCATTTTGTCCCCTCACATTTCCCACCATTTTCCCCTCACGTTTCCCGCCATTTTCCCCTCACGTTTCCCACCATTTTCCCCTCACGCTTCCTGCTATTTTGTCCCCTCACATTTCCCACCATTTCCCCTCCCATTTCCCCCCCTTTTCCCCTCATTTCCCCCCCCTTTCCCAGACTGAGCTGGAGCAGGAACAACTTTATTGGGGTCAGCGCTGGAAGGGGGGGTAGTTACGGGGTCTGGGGGGGCAGTTTTGGGGCTACAATGGGACAGTTATTTGACATTTTGGGGCACTTTTGGGGCACTTTTGGGGCAGTTTTTGGGCAGTTTTGGGGCTATAATTTTGCAGCTGCAGGGCAGGGGTGTCTCAGAAGTGGACGTAGGACAGGACGACGTCGCCGTCGATCTCCAGCGTGTCCACGTGTGGTCCCGCCGGGATCCGATGGTTGTAGTCGAAGAGGGGCTGCCCCTCCACGAACACCTTGAACCGATGGTTCCCGCAGCGGATCGACAGCTGGCACGGGGGGTACACGGGGGGGAAATCACACACAGACCCCCCAAACACCTCCCCACGGCCCCCCAGAGCCCCCAAAACCCCCTCTGTGCCCCCACCTCCAAACCATCCTAAAGTCCCCCCAGAGACCCTCAAAAACTCCTCTGTGTCCCCCTCAAGAGCCCCTCAGCCCCCCCAAAACCCCCCTGTGTCCCCTCAGGAGCCCCCCAGTCCCCCAAAACCCCTCTGTGTCCCCCAACCCCCCCCCCAAAACACCCCTGTGTCCCCCTCAAGAGCCCCCAAGGCCCCCAAAACCCCCATGTGTCCCCCTCAAGAGCCCCCCAGGCCCCCCAACCCCCCCACAAAA
>NW_020887473.1:0-4061 GCF_003945725.1 Corapipo altera
GTTTGGAGCAGGAAAAAAGCAGAATTAACCCAATTAATAAGCATTTTAGACACTCACCACACAGAGGCAACAAGGGATCATCACCTGGTTTGTGATGGCAACTCAAACACTCCAGAACAAGCTGGAGCGTTTTTAAATACTCCCTAAACCCTCCATTTCTTCAAAAATCTGACCCTCACATGTAAAATCTGCTTCTAAAAAATGTTAAATAACCTCTATGTTTCCTCTCAAAATCGCTGCTCTTTCCAGGTCATCTCATCAGCTTCCTGAGGGTGAATTTTCTTGCTCCCAAATGTTATTCCTTCAAACTCAACAAGTTAAATGGACTCTCAGGACTTGTTTCCATATTCCCTGAAATAACCCACCTGAGCATTTTGCTAACAAACAAATGAAAGCATAAATTGGGAATCCAGTTTATCCTCCTGTCCTCTCCTCACAGAGAGGATCCTGTAGCAAACCTGGCACAGCCCAGTGGCCCTGGGATGGGGTTTGGAGCAGGAAAAAAGCAGAATTAACCCAATTAATAAGCATTTTGGACACTCACTACACAGAGGCAACAAAGGATCATCACCTGGTTTGTTGTGGCAACTCAAACACTCCAGAACAAGCTGGAGCATTTTTAAATACTCCCTAAACCCTTAATTTCTTCGAAAATCTGCCCCTTATGTTTAAAATCTTCTTGCAAAAATGTTAAAAACCCTCTATTTTTCCTCTCAAAATTGCACATCATTCCAGGTCATCCCATCAGCTTCCTGAGGGTGAATTTTCTCGCTCCCAAATGTTTTTCCTTCAAACCTGAGCAGGTAAATGGACTCTCAGGACTTGTATCCCTATTCCCTCCATCATTTTAAAACAACACTGGCCAACAGCAAAGAAAAATATGTTTTCTGGGCTGGGAAAGCCATGATTTCATGGATTGGGAGGCACCTCCTCATTAGAGTCAACGAGTTTTTGAAGGTAATCAGAGATAGAGTTTGATTTCCAACCACTTTTGGTGATGAGTGAGAAAGAAATAAGTCACTAATGACCTTAATGCATAAAAAAACCCTCCAGGAATAAGAACAGAGCTGGTGTTGATTTCAAGGGAAATAAAAAGGTGTTTCATATGCAGAAATCCCAATATCCAGCAGTCCTTGCAGTCTCAAAGGTGGATGGATTTCAGGGGACAACAAAAGTCAAAGCCAAAAAAAAGTAAAAAGCAAAGTCACAAATTGAAAAGCGTAGATTTTTTGGGGGGCTTTATAAACTTCACTTCCCGACATCCAAATGCAGTTTCTTTTATTTCAGAGCCTCCTTACCAAGCAATGAAAAGAGAAAAGCAATCTAATTAAGCAGGAAAAAATAGTGTCACACTGTCTCTACCATCAGCTTTAGAGATAAGCAGAAATCATCCCCCTTTTTTGGCAGCAGAGTGACTGGGTTTTGCCAGAGTTTTGCAATATTTTTGCAATATTCCTCTGCCTTAAGTGCAGGAAACAAAGGGAAAAATCATTAAATATTTACCAGCCATCCCAAGGCACCCGTACAGGTGCAATGATGCTCAAATGAGATTTTCCACAAGGCTCACTCCACCTGTCAGGCCTCTCAACTCCTTCCCCAGGACGTGTTTCACCCGCCCAGGATGGAAAAGTTTTTATTCCAGAACTTTAATTTGCTGCTGCAATAAAAACACCCCCTGAAATAGAACTAAATCCATCATATTTCACAGAGAAGGAACGAGCAAACTTTCCCTGCCAACTGGCCTTAGTGGGGGTTAATAATTAATAATCAATAATCCCACCTTTTGTGGGATTAAAAGTGGAAAGCTCTTTTTGGGAGATGTTTGCAGCAGTGAAAAAGCAGGAGAACCTGCCCTGCTGGGATTGGGAACAGCACAGCTCCTGTTTGATCCCACAGACTCCGGTGAATTCAGCTGGGATGCAGCCAGTTTTAAAGGATTCATTGATTTATATCATATTTTAGCCTTTAAAGGAGCAAAAATTGAGGAAGATATTGATTTAAATGTGGTGTCACATTCCAGGTTGTGACTGCTCTGAGTCCACACCTCAGAGAAGTGCACAGTGGGATCCTTCCCAGGAGCAAAATCCTACATCTTGTGGTCAGTTGTGGAATTATAGAATCATGGAATGGTTTGGGTTGGGAGGGACCTTAAAGCCCACCCAGTGCCACCCCTGCCACAGGCAGGGACACCTTCCACCAGCCCAGGTTGCTCCAACCTGGCCTTGGACACTTCCAGGGATCCAGGGGCAGCCACAGCTTCTCTGGGAATTCTATTCCAGGGCCTCCCCACCCTCCCAGTCAGCAATTCCATCCTGATATCCCACCTAAATTTCCCCTCTTTCAGTGGGATCCCATTCTCCCTGGTCCTGTCACCCCAGTTCCTGATGACCAATCCCTCTCCAGTTCCTTGGAACCCCTTCAGACCCTGGAAGGTTTTCTGAGGTCTCCACGCAACCTTCTCTTCTCTCTCCCCCATTTTCTCAGCCTGTCTCCACATGACAACCAGAAAACAGGAGTTTTTCGTGCTGCTCAGGTTTGTTTGATGCTGGAGCAGCACAGACCTCCCTGGAGAGGGGGAGGTGGCACTGGGATGCTCTGGCAGGGACTGGGAGCAAAAAATGGGAAATATGGTCAGTGAGAGGTGCAGCCTCCTAGAGAATCATAGAATAAATATCCTGAGCTGGAAGGACCCCCAAGGATCATCAGTCCAACTCCTGGGCTTCTCTTTGAGATCTTGTGGGCTCTGGGAGTCGAGGGAGCTGGTGGGGCCCTCACCCATCTGTCACTAACAGCAGACTGGCATTTGCTCTTTTGATTGAAGTGGTGGAATGAGGTGCAGTCAAAGCCATCAGCAATAAAACCTGCCCGTGTGACCCCATCAGAACACCTGTTCTGGATCACAAGTGTCGCTCAGGAGACCATAAATCCTCCTGGATGCAGCATTTATGGAAAAGGAGGTGTGGAGCACAGGGAATTTCCATTTCTCAGGGTCACTGCAGCTTGCCCTGTCACCCCAGTTCCTGCTGACCAATCCCTCTCCAGTTCCTTGGAACCCCTTCAGACTCTGGAAGGTTTTCTGGGATCTCCACACAACCTTCTCTTCTCTCTCCCCGACTTTCCCATCCTGTCTCCACATGACAACTGATATTAAGCTTTAAATTTACAACAGTGGCAATATTTTTATTTTTTGGAGTATTTTACACGAGTACAGAGGGGGCGAGGAGGGAAAATTTCTTAATGGAAAAGGTTGTCAAGCGTTGGAAAGGGTTTTCCAGGATGGAATTCCCAGCCCTGCAGGGATTTCAAAGCCCTGTGGATGTGGCACTTGGGGACATGTGTCAATGGTGGCCTTGGAAGCTGCACTTGGTGGTCTTGGAGGGCTTTTCCAACCTTAAAAATTCCATAATTCCATGAGCTCCCCATATATTCGTGGACAATTATTCATTAAATTTTGTGATGTTTTATGGGGTTTTCTTCTGGTTTCCATGGCAAAAAACCCCCAGGAATTAGAACAGAGCTGGTGTTGGTTTCAAGGGAAATAAAAAGGTGTTGCTACCTACGGAGAAATCCCAATATCCAGGAGGGGCTCAGGAGGCAGAAACCGAAAGGAAAAATCAAATTATTTTGCTTTCAGAACAGATAAAAAATTGGAGCTTCCCTGTGGCTCTTGTTTGAGAGGGAAGAAAAGGGGAATAATTCAAAGAGTGGCAGAATTCGATGCAAATTTATGGCTGGTTTGGGTAATTGTGAATTTTAATCCTTAATTATTGCAATTATTTGCTGAAGCCTCTCTGTTCCTGCAGTTGTTTATCCAAAGACAAGGTGGAATAGGGAATATTTGTACAGCAGCTCATTGTAAGGAAACAGAAATAATTCTGGAATCTCAGGAATTTCAGTATTTTGCCTCCTAAGCCACTCCTGGATATTGGGATTTTTCCCACATTCTTTTTTTCCCTTGCAATCAACACCAGTTCTGTTCTAATTCCTGGGGGTTTTTTTGCCATGGAAGTCAGAAAAAAACCACAAAACATCACAAAATTGTCATTTATTTGGACAGAAAA
>NW_020887474.1:0-4060 GCF_003945725.1 Corapipo altera
GTTTGGAGCAGGAAAAAAGCAGAATTAACCCAATTAATAAGCATTTTAGACACTCACCACACAGAGGCAACAAGGGATCATCACCTGGTTTGTGATGGCAACTCAAACACTCCAGAACAAGCTGGAGCGTTTTTAAATACTCCCTAAACCCTCCATTTCTTCAAAAATCTGACCCTCACATGTAAAATCTGCTTCTAAAAAATGTTAAATAACCTCTATGTTTCCTCTCAAAATCGCTGCTCTTTCCAGGTCATCTCATCAGCTTCCTGAGGGTGAATTTTCTTGCTCCCAAATGTTATTCCTTCAAACTCAACAAGTTAAATGGACTCTCAGGACTTGTTTCCATATTCCCTGAAATAACCCACCTGAGCATTTTGCTAACAAACAAATGAAAGCATAAATTGGGAATCCAGTTTATCCTCCTGTCCTCTCCTCACAGAGAGGATCCTGTAGCAAACCTGGCACAGCCCAGTGGCCCTGGGATGGGGTTTGGAGCAGGAAAAAAGCAGAATTAACCCAATTAATAAGCATTTTGGACACTCACTACACAGAGGCAACAAAGGATCATCACCTGGTTTGTTGTGGCAACTCAAACAATCCAGAACAAGCTGGAGCATTTTTAAATACTCCCTAAACCCTTAATTTCTTCGAAAATCTGCCCCTTATGTTTAAAATCTTCTTGCAAAAATGTTAAAAACCCTCTATTTTTCCTCTCAAAATTGCACATCATTCCAGGTCATCCCATCAGCTTCCTGAGGGTGAATTTTCTCGCTCCCAAATGTTTTTCCTTCAAACCTGAGCAGGTAAATGGACTCTCAGGACTTGTATCCCTATTCCCTCCATCATTTTAAAACAACACTGGCCAACAGCAAAGAAAAATATGTTTTCTGGGCTGGGAAAGCCACGATTTCATGGATTGGGAGGCACCTCCTCATTAGAGTCAACGAGTTTTTGAAGGTAATCAGAGATAGAGTTTGATTTCCAACCACTTTTGGTGATGAGTGAGAAAGAAATAAGTCACTAATGACCTTAATGCATAAAAAAACCCTCCAGGAATAAGAACAGAGCTGGTGTTGATTTCAAGGGAAATAAAAAGGTGTTTCATATGCAGAAATCCCAATATCCAGCAGTCCTTGCAGTCTCAAAGGTGGATGGATTTCAGGGGACAACAAAAGTCAAAGCCAAAAAAAAGTAAAAAGCAAAGTCACAAATTGAAAAGCGTAGATTTTTTGGGGGGCTTTATAAACTTCACTTCCCGACATCCAAATGCAGTTTCTTTTATTTCAGAGCCTCCTTACCAAGCAATGAAAAGAGAAAAGCAATCTAATTAAGCAGGAAAAAATAGTGTCACACTGTCTCTACCATCAGCTTTAGAGATAAGCAGAAATCATCCCCCTTTTTTGGCAGCAGAGTGACTGGGTTTTGCCAGAGTTTTGCAATATTTTTGCAATATTCCTCTGCCTTAAGTGCAGGAAACAAAGGGAAAAATCATTAAATATTTACCAGCCATCCCAAGGCACCCGTACAGGTGCAATGATGCTCAAATGAGATTTTCCACAAGGCTCACTCCACCTGTCAGGCCTCTCAACTCCTTCCCCAGGACGTGTTTCACCCGCCCAGGATGGAAAAGTTTTTATTCCAGAACTTTAATTTGCTGCTGCAATAAAAACACCCCCTGAAATAGAACTAAATCCATCATATTTCACAGAGAAGGAACGAGCAAACTTTCCCTGCCAACTGGCCTTAGTGGGGGTTAATAATTAATAATCAATAATCCCACCTTTTGTGGGATTAAAAGTGGAAAGCTCTTTTTGGGAGATGTTTGCAGCAGTGAAAAAGCAGGAGAACCTGCCCTGCTGGGATTGGGAACAGCACAGCTCCTGTTTGATCCCACAGACTCCGGTGAATTCAGCTGGGATGCAGCCAGTTTTAAAGGATTCATTGATTTATATCATATTTTAGCCTTTAAAGGAGCAAAAATTGAGGAAGATATTGATTTAAATGTGGTGTCACATTCCAGGTTGTGACTGCTCTGAGTCCACACCTCAGAGAAGTGCACAGTGGGATCCTTCCCAGGAGCAAAATCCTACATCTTGTGGTCAGTTGTGGAATTATAGAATCATGGAATGGTTTGGGTTGGGAGGGACCTTAAAGCCCACCCAGTGCCACCCCTGCCACAGGCAGGGACACCTTCCACCAGCCCAGGTTGCTCCAACCTGGCCTTGGACACTTCCAGGGATCCAGGGGCAGCCACAGCTTCTCTGGGAATTCTATTCCAGGGCCTCCCCACCCTCCCAGTCAGCAATTCCATCCTGATATCCCACCTAAATTTCCCCTCTTTCAGTGGGATCCCATTCTCCCTGGTCCTGTCACCCCAGTTCCTGATGACCAATCCCTCTCCAGTTCCTTGGAACCCCTTCAGACCCTGGAAGGTTTTCTGAGGTCTCCACGCAACCTTCTCTTCTCTCTCCCCCATTTTCTCAGCCTGTCTCCACATGACAACCAGAAAACAGGAGTTTTTCGTGCTGCTCAGGTTTGTTTGATGCTGGAGCAGCACAGACCTCCCTGGAGAGGGGGAGGTGGCACTGGGATGCTCTGGCAGGGACTGGGAGCAAAAAATGGGAAATATGGTCAGTGAGAGGTGCAGCCTCCTAGAGAATCATAGAATAAATATCCTGAGCTGGAAGGACCCCCAAGGATCATCAGTCCAACTCCTGGGCTTCTCTTTGAGATCTTGTGGGCTCTGGGAGTCGAGGGAGCTGGTGGGGCCCTCACCCATCTGTCACTAACAGCAGACTGGCATTTGCTCTTTTGATTGAAGTGGTGGAATGAGGTGCAGTCAAAGCCATCAGCAATAAAACCTGCCCGTGTGACCCCATCAGAACACCTGTTCTGGATCACAAGTGTCGCTCAGGAGACCATAAATCCTCCTGGATGCAGCATTTATGGAAAAGGAGGTGTGGAGCACAGGGAATTTCCATTTCTCAGGGTCACTGCAGCTTGCCCTGTCACCCCAGTTCCTGCTGACCAATCCCTCTCCAGTTCCTTGGAACCCCTTCAGACTCTGGAAGGTTTTCTGGGATCTCCACACAACCTTCTCTTCTCTCTCCCCGACTTTCCCATCCTGTCTCCACATGACAACTGATATTAAGCTTTAAATTTACAACAGTGGCAATATTTTTATTTTTTGGAGTATTTTACACGAGTACAGAGGGGGCGAGGAGGGAAAATTTCTTAATGGAAAAGGTTGTCAAGCGTTGGAAAGGGTTTTCCAGGATGGAATTCCCAGCCCTGCAGGGATTTCAAAGCCCTGTGGATGTGGCACTTGGGGACATGTGTCAATGGTGGCCTTGGAAGCTGCACTTGGTGGTCTTGGAGGGCTTTTCCAACCTTAAAAATTCCATAATTCCATGAGCTCCCCATATATTCGTGGACAATTATTCATTAAATTTTGTGATGTTTTATGGGGTTTTCTTCTGGTTTCCATGGCAAAAAACCCCCAGGAATTAGAACAGAGCTGGTGTTGGTTTCAAGGGAAATAAAAAGGTGTTGCTACCTACGGAGAAATCCCAATATCCAGGAGGGGCTCAGGAGGCAGAAACCGAAAGGAAAAATCAAATTATTTTGCTTTCAGAACAGATAAAAAATTGGAGCTTCCCTGTGGCTCTTGTTTGAGAGGGAAGAAAAGGGGAATAATTCAAAGAGTGGCAGAATTCGATGCAAATTTATGGCTGGTTTGGGTAATTGTGAATTTTAATCCTTAATTATTGCAATTATTTGCTGAAGCCTCTCTGTTCCTGCAGTTGTTTATCCAAAGACAAGGTGGAATAGGGAATATTTGTACAGCAGCTCATTGTAAGGAAACAGAAATAATTCTGGAATCTCAGGAATTTCAGTATTTTGCCTCCTAAGCCACTCCTGGATATTGGGATTTTTCCCACATTCTTTTTTTCCCTTGCAATCAACACCAGTTCTGTTCTAATTCCTGGGGGTTTTTTTGCCATGGAAGTCAGAAAAAACCACAAAACATCACAAAATTGTCATTTATTTGGACAGAAAA
>NW_020887475.1:0-4060 GCF_003945725.1 Corapipo altera
TGTGGGTACCTCAGTGGCCTCTGTCCAGAGAAAAGTTACAGGCCCTGTAGGATCTGACCCAAGAGCAATTGGCTGCTGGCCACACTGAGCCATCATTCAGTCCCTGGAACACACCAGGTTTTGTTATACAAAAGAAATCCGGGAAATGGAGATTTTTACAGGATTTAAGAAAAGTCAATGCTGTCATGGCACTGATGGGAGCTGTACAGACAGGACTCCCATCACCCACAATGATACCCCTCGACTGGCCGATAATAGGAATTGATCTGAAAGATTGTTTTTTCACAATTCCTCTAGCTGAGGCTGACAAAGAAAAATTTACTTTTACAGTACCCTCTGTCAATAATGCAGAACCTGCAAAGCGATATCAGTGGAAGGGTTTGCCTCAGGGGATGAAAAATTCACCCACTATTTGCCAGTGGTATGTTGCAAAGGCTTTAACTCCTGTGAGAATCCAGTTCCTGAAATGTTACTGTTTCCATTTTATGGATGATATTCTGTTCTCAGCTGAGCAAAGAGAAACATTGTCTGCGGTTGCAAATGCAGCTAAAGAATCTCTTCAGTCTTTTGGCCTTGTCATTGCACCAGAGAAAATACAAGCTGCAGAACCTTGGAAATATCTGGGCCTCCTTGTCACTAAAAGAACAGTAAGACCTCAGCCTATTCAGTTACAATTGCCTATCAATACCCTAACTGATGTTCAAAAATTAGCAGGTTCGTTAAATTGGTTACGCCCTTATTTGGGGTTGACGAATTCGCAACTGCAACCTCTTTTTGCACTGCTCAAACATTCCACAGATCCATTGGACCCACGATCCTTAACTCAGGAAGCAGTTCAAATAATTTGGCAGATGTTAACAGAACGATTTGTTTCTCGCATTGATTTGTCTCAAGTTGTTCAGCTTTTTGTTCTCATAGATCAGAACTTCCCCTGTGGGATCCTTGTTCAGTGGAACGAGGCCTGGGACAATCCTCTACACATTCTTGAGTGGTTGTTTTTACCCTCAAGATCTCGGAAAACAGCACCTGGCCTGTTTGAACTTCTTGCTGAGATTATCATGAAAGCACGAAAACGGTGCATTGAATTAATTGGCAGAGATCCTAGTTGTATTGTTTTACCTGTACAATCCTGGTATTTTGAGTGGTGTTTCAATCACAAATATGAATTGCAAGCTGCTATGGCAGATTTTCAGGGACAAATTGCTTATCATTTACCTTCACACCCTTTACTGAAATTTTTTAGTGAAGTACCTGTTGGACAAAAGCTGCTGTCATCTACGGAACCAGTGGAAGGACTCACTCCTTTTACAGATGGTTCGGAGAAAACAGGAAAAGCTGCTGTGGTCTGGTATACACCCACAGGATGGCAACATGAACTTGTTCAACAATCCGGGTCTCCACAAGTTGTGGAACTCCATGCTGTTACTTTGGCATTTCAACTTTTTCCTCAGCCTTTTAATCTTGTTACAGATTCGGCTTATGTGGCGGGACTTGTACAGCGTTTAGATCAAGTAGTTCTTTCTGACTGTGATGATCGTCTTCTCTTTCAGGTTTTGTTAACATTGTGGAGAACTCTACAGTCTCGTACTGCTCCTTACTTTGTTTTTCATATTCCCAGTCACACTTCACTGCCTGGATTTTTTACTGAGGGTAATGCTCGAGCAGACTCTCTCGTAGCACCTGCACAGATCGGGTCTGTTCCAGACAAGCGACAACAGGCTCTCCTCTCACATCAATGTTTTCACCAAGGCAGTACTGCTCTTAAGCGACAGTTTGGCTTTACACAATCCCTTGTTCGTTCTATTGTGGCTGCCTGTCCCAATTGCCAGGGTCAGAATGTCCCTGTCTATTATAGAACCAATCCTAGAGGATTGCAAGCTTTACAGGTATGGCAAAGTGATGTTACTCATGTCCCAGAATTTGGACCTCTCAAATTTCTGCATGTTTCTATTGATACATATTCTCATGCTGTTTGTGCTACTGCTCATGCAGGTGAGCGTGCTCTTGATGTGATTCGTCATTTTCAATGAGCTTTTGTTACCCTTGGTGTCCCATTGCAGCTGAAGACTGACAATGGCCCTGCCTATAGCTCCCAGAAATTTCAAACCTTTTTGAATGACTGGGGAGTGTCTCATGTTACTGGCATCCCTCACTCTCCTACGGGGCAAGTTACTGTAGAACGTATGCATGGCTCTCTGAAGTGTCTGCTTCAGAAACAGAAAGGGGGAATGCATGGTGAGCCCCCTCAAGCCCGTTTAGACAAAGCTGTTTACGTTTTAAATTTTTTGAGTTTTCCCCTGGATTCTCATTTTCCTGCTCTCTTTTTGCATTTTTCCTCATTAGTGTCATGTCAACCCGTGACCGCTCCTGCTCCCGTTCAGGTACAGGTGTCTGGACAGTGGTCCTGCCCTCATAAACTGATAACCTGGGGAAAGGGTTATGTTTGTGTCTCTGCAGATGATGGACCGCAGTGGGTTCCTGCTCGGTGCTTGCATCTTTTTTTGCCTCAGGGGAACCTACATGGAACAGCTCGAACAACTCAGCCCGTGGAACAACCACAACGTCTGGGTGACCCTGATGAAAGCACTGAACCAGACTACCTTCTGTGCCTCCTTGGCAAAACCAGAGCTACCTTTTCACACATGCCTTGTTGGGGCACCTGTAAATAACTCTGATGCAGTGAAACTTGTTTCTAATGTTACACGATTACCTGATGTAGCAACAAAGGCTTGTAATGCTTCTGCGCAGAGCTGCATCGCAAGTGTAAAGGACTGGCATTTCGGGTTGGTTACTGTCCTTACTCAAAACGGGGTCTTAGTTTTGATAATAGTCGTAGTTGTGCTAGTAATGTTACCATGTATTGTGTCATGTTTGCAAAGGACCCTGCAAAAGACGACACACGGAATATTTCTTGCACAATTACAGAAAGGGGGAACTGATGGGGTTAATAGTGGGTCTATCAGCTCCCAGGATGGAGATATCAACTGGGAAAAGTTTCGAGTGTATCCTTGATGATAAGGAAGTCAGTACACAGCCCTAATGGAGAAAACAAAGGCAGGCTGTAAAGTTGGTAGGCCCAGGATGTGGGAACTGCAATAAGGCCTTGAGCTTTACAAATGTATCGCTCATAGATCCTAACCAATGAAAACGCTGTTGCTTGCTTACCTAAAATAAGGATACTGCTTGCTGCTAGCAAGGGGTATAAAAAAGCAGATGAGAAAATAAAAGGAAGACATCTTTCCTGCACATAACTGACTCCTTGTATCTTTATTGTCCGTCACGAATCTACACTGACACCCCATCTTCAACTGGCAAGGTCATCCTGACAGGCTCTGCAATTGACCCATTTGGTGAAACTCTCACCCAGAGGTGTTGGAACTTTATTTGAATTGATTTTTACCTTTTGAGTTTAAAAGGTCTGCAAAAAACATGGTAATTCATGTCCTAGCAACAGAAATTCTTTTGAGAGGGAGTTTGGCACCCAAAAAATCACAGAATGGTTTGTCTTGGAAGGGACGTAGAAGCTCATGTAGTCCAAGTCCCTGGACATGGAGAGTGACGTCTTCACTAATTGAGGCTGCTTAAAGTTCCTGACCTTGGACAAATCCAGGGATGGGACATCCTCTTCTCTTTCAGTTGCTGCCAGTCCCATTGGTAGGTATTTCTTCATTTTATCCAATATAAAGCTCCCCTATTTCAGTTAAAAGCCATTGCCCCATGTTCTGACACTACAGCCCTTGGTAAAATGTATCCCTATGACCATCTTAGACCATGTTTTCATCTGCAGACACCTCAGAGAGTGCTCAGAGATGTCCCAGGAAGGAGTTTGGAGGTCTCAAACATATAACCACTCTACAGGGGCAAAGGAGTGGTGGGTTCAGTGGTGTGCAGACAGAGGACAGCAGAGAAGAACCCTGGGAGTGCTTGAAGAGTCGCTTCAGAGAGGGTGGATGCTTTTGTTGTAGCAGAAAACAGCCCGAGAAAGAAAGAATTAATGGCAAGTGCAGCTGGGGAGGTCCAGGCTGGCATGAGGAGAAAAGAATTTCCCTCCAAGGGCAGT
>NW_020887476.1:0-4059 GCF_003945725.1 Corapipo altera
AACAGAAGGATAGAAGATGATTCCAGACTGAACAATGGAGATAGTGGCCATTGCTTTCAGAGGGGCTGGGCATGTCTCTGTCCTCCAATGTGTGTCAACCCTTTGGATGTGATCATCCTGTATGCTCTGAAAGTGTGGTCTGTGCCTACCATTTCCTTCTACTGCTTTCTCCTTTCCCACCTTTTCCTTTGTTATTTTCTGCTTCCCTCATCCTTGGTGCCCACCAAAAGCATCTTAGAGCAGACCTGACCCATTCGCCCTCTGTGGGGCTCTGATTCTTGTTTGCCTATGGTGACCCTTCCACTGTTGCCTCCTCTCAGTCACATCTGGTTTCTCCCTTTAGACTCAATAAACTCTGCTGCTTCCCAGTTTCTGGCTCTGTGTTGTCCTCTTTGCTCTAGATACTCACTAAAGCTTTCCAAGGAGAAAGGAGATATGGTGGGAGGGAAAAAATGAGTGAGCAAGTGGACCCGCCTCCAATGGTGTGGGCGGGGAGGACACACTGTCTGTTCGCATCTTTCAGTCTCTGGCCCTTGGATGTGAGGACAACAGCCAGTGATTATCAGAGCTGCATCTCTGCCCAGAAATGTTCCCCTTGGCCCTGGAATATGCCCTGCTGATGGTGATCCAAGCCTGTGCTGTGTTCATGGGAGAACTCCAGGGCTGCAGGAGGCCCTGGGAGGTCAGAAGATTCCCAAACACACAAGGCAGTTCTGTTTCTCGGGGCTGAGTTTTACTGGGTGAGAAGCCTTAGAGTGAAGATGTCCATAAGGATTGGGAGTAGGAGATAGGAGAAATTACCTTGGCTTGAGCCCAGAGCCGCCTCCTCACCTTCTCATTCATCTCAAGGAGTGGGCCTGGCATGAATGCACAGCATCGTTTCTGATGGCCAAGTCTCAGCAATTGCAGGCAGTGGAAGGTCTGCTTTCCCAAAAACACAACCCTCTTCAGCCATGGGAGTACAATATTAAGGCACTGTTTGATACAGAGGAACCCTGGGTGGTCCCAGAACCCTCAGGAACATGGCCAGGCCATGAGAGAGTTTTAAGCAATGTAATTATTGCTCAGGTATTTAAACACATCCCCAACCATGAAGGAAATGTCAAGGAGGACATTTGGCCATTCATATCACCGGGGCTGTAAACATGATCTTTTCACTACTCTTATCAGAATTACCTCCCCTTCCTAACAGGGGAGGTAGAGAGGCTGGAAGGCTTTGGGGTGGACTCCCATCAGGCTCACTGTGCAAGCAATTTTGAGAAACAGAAATAGGAGGTTGAGTGTCACCAAAGGGTCTCAAACACAAGAAACATCAGGAGAAGTAGAAGGGGGAGTGCCTGGCCAATGCATGGGGAAGAGGAGAGGAAAACGTCAAGAAAAAAATTACCTCAACCAAAAAGGAAGAACACAACAGTTCCTTTCTGCAGGCTCCTTCCCCCTCACATTTTTCCCCTGTTCCAGTGTGAGTTCATCCCACAGCCTGCACTTTTTCAAGGTTTGCTCCAGTGAGAGTCCCGTTCAGAGGCTGCAGCCCTTCAGGATAAGGCCACGGCTCCTGCAGCCAATATCCATCTCTCTGGCGTGGGGTCCCTTCAGGGGCTGCAGTGTGCAGATGTGCTCTCCATTATCTGTCCCATGGGCGGCAGGGGAATCTCTGTGCCATCACTGGAATTACCTCCTCCACCTTCTTCTCTGATCCTTGTGTTTGCAGGAATTTTTAATGCAACAGACTTGTTTTGGTTTTCTTCATTCCATATTTCCTGTCCAGTGTTTTGCCTTTTCTTTAATATATTTTCATGAAGGCTTGACCGGTGTCACTGACAGGCTCAGACTTGGCCACCATTATTACCTACCTGGAACTGGCTTTGTAAAACATGGGGACAGTCCTGGGATCTTCCCACAACCTCCTCTCCGTTACAAAAACCTTGTCACATAACAATGGCTATAAGGGAGTATAAAGCAAATTTAGGTGAACACGAAATTCAGCTGAAAAGAACCAGGTTTAATAGAATATAAAGCAAATTCAATTTAATTAATTTAAGATTCAACAGAAAAATTAACATTTCAGGCTACAATAAGGGATAGATTTAACTTTGAATAATCTCAAAAAAAAAGAAAATATATTATTACCCATACTGTAAGATTTGGAGAGAAATACTCCAAAAACACAGCCATCTAGTGTCCTTGGTAGATCCACTTCATGTCTTTGGCAAGATGAACAGATGGAGCTAGTTATGGCCATTTCCATAATGTTTTATCAGGAGATCTTAACTGCTATATTCTACATTCTGCCTTTTTGAACCCCTGGGGCACTTTCCCAAAGGATTTTGCCTGAAAGGTCCCTGAGGGAACAAAAATCTGTCCTTATTGAGTTCAGGGTTGCAGTTTTGCTCTCTGTTCTGCACAGTCACTGCACACTGCAAACAGGGAAGCTGCCCCAGCTTTTCCAAAACCTCGGTAAGATCACAGGTCTACAAGTGTGCACAGATTTTATGTTGTCCTGCTCTTGGTCTGGCTTGGGCTTTTGTCTTACACATATCTGGGGTCAAGTTGGAAAGACGAGTGAGTCAGAGAGTCAGGGTCAGGAGGAGTTTCATGACAGTATTCAGGGTTCAAAAGTATCCAACGATCACCAGGTGTGTTCACAGAGATGAGGAAGCTCCCAGGTCAAGCTGGGAAGTCACACATATGTCAGAGTCCAAATCAAGATTGGCCAGATACAGGCACAGATCTGTCACAGCTGCAGACATTACTGAGTACTAGAACATAAGCTTGAAAGCTGCTCTGAGGGGAACTTGGCTCTGGCTGAAGCCTCCCAGCAGCACCACCTGGCAAAGAGCTCAGCAAGACCACCAAAGGGAAGGGGAGAGAACTATGCTGTGCTACCTCTATGCTGGGTGTGTCCATCCATCCCACATCTCACAGGAGAACAGCACCTGATCAGTCCCTTCTGTCCAGTACCCCTTTGCTGGGAGGTCTTGGGCCTGCCTCACTGAGCACCAGGCTGATGAGCTGTAGAAGTGCAACTGGCCTGGGAATGAGGAGCCTGTGTCCCATCCCAGTCACCAGCAACACTCCAGAATAAGGGATCCACTCAATGATAATAACCTGCCGAGGTGGGCACAATTTCTTGGCCTTTCTCCCTGAATATAAAGCAAGAAATGGAGGCACAGGAGACAGAGGCTGCGTTTCTGTCCTAGTTTTTTAGGTACCTCTCGCCAGGTTGAAGCCATGACCATTCAGCTGTAGATTTCATACCAACTTCCTTTCCTTATGTCAAGGGAAACATGCTTCTCTGTGGAGATCATGAAGACACCAGGCAAAGGTCCCACTCTTCATACACACCTGCATGGAATAATGCAAAGATCTGCATGCTCACACAGAGTCAGCAAAAAGTCAAGCAGACAGGGAAGATATGCAGGGCTGGGGACGGTACTGAGGACATCCTGGAGACAAGTGTGGCAGAAAAGAACTCAGGCACTATGGAGAACAATCGGGCCCTAGACATGCTTCTGGTGTTCCCAGAAGATCCCAGAGAGTGCACAGAAAGAGAATGAGATAAATGAGCCAGCACAATTTCTCTGAGAGCACTGTTAGTGTAGCAATAGGGTCAAACACTCCAGGCAGATGCTCACCTGAGTGAAACAATGAGCGACTATCACAGAGAGACGGGAGAAGCAAGGGAAAAGGATGCGTCATGTCTCCTCACGTGGCAGACCAAGTACGAGAGTGATGCCCATTTCCTGACAACTTTGCCAAAAACAAGACCACAGGAATGACCCAGGTGAACATCACCTGCATTCATGGGATACCAACAGCCCTTGATCTGAGACTTCTGACAGCCATGAACATTCTTTCTGCCCTGGAAATCCTTGAGACTCTCATCCCAGCACTTCCAGAAGCTTTCATATAGGATGGCATGCCAGGAAATGAAAAGGCAGCAGTGCAGGAAACCAGGACACAGCCCCTACCATTAGCTGGGATGGTTCACAACTGACATGAGCTGGTCAGAAAATTATGACTTGCACAAAGGTGCCTGTGGGCCTGGGGCAGTGCAGG
>NW_020887477.1:0-4044 GCF_003945725.1 Corapipo altera
CCCCCCAACCTCACCAGTTCTGACATGGCCCATCTTGGATTGACAGCTGATGTAACTCCAAACACACTTTGGGACCATTAAAACACAGGAAAACAAATTAATTTTCTTTCTTTAATTGTCTTCAAGACATCAACAACAAGAAATTGTAGTTGTTTTGTAGTTTAGGTAAGAAAGAGGATTTTAAAGTGGATGTCACAAAAAATATATATATTTTTATGAAAGGGAATGATTTACACAGAGCACTGGGATGCAATAGGGTCAGGAGGCAAAGGATTTAGACACAAAGATAAGGGAGCAAAAGAGATTAGTAGCACTTAATCATTGATCAATTGAACAGTTATCAAGTGATTCAATAGCATTTGCTACAATTTTAACAGTGACTGAATTAGAGATTCACAACAACAACATTCACCCCAGAGTCAATTCACACCCACACCCAGGCAGAGATGTGTGGACACATCAAGAGCTGGGTGTGGAAAGGTCCCTCTCCCAAATTCTCCTTGTTGTCAGGGAAACACTCCCCCAAATCCCTTTGTGTTTGCCACCAGACAAGGGTCACAGCTGGAGGAGTGTTTGTTGAGGGGGATCAGAATTGTCCTGGACATCAGCGAGGGTCTTTGGAGTGTTGCAAACTGGAGGGTTCCCGAGCTGGGAGAGGCTGCCAGAGGTGTCCCACTGAGAGGGAGGTGCTGGGGAGCTGCCAGGGCCTCCCTCAGCCCTGCTGGTTGTGGGCTCCCAAGGGGACTGGCTTTAGTTATCTGCTGAATTTCCATCCTGGTGTCAGGAATGACTGGAGTTTCCCAACTATTTTGGAATTGTACCCAAACTGTTCCATTTGGGCTGCGATTCATGCAGGGAATGTTCCAAGGCTTTCATGGGATGACTGATTATCCTGCGTTCCCCTGCTGTTCCACTCCAGATTGTTCCCACCTTTATCATTCAGGAGCACCTGGTCCAGTCCAGGGACACTTCCCCACACCCCTGGTCCAGTCCAGGGACACTTCATTGCTCATCTGGTTTGGTCAAGGCTTGTCAGGAGCTCCTGAGATTATCGACCAGGCCTGAGGACAATGGGGGGAGGATGCACCACCACAGAGACTTCTAAGAAAGATGGGGACAACTTTTTTGTAGGGACATCCCTGAGCACTCTCCAAGGTGTTTGCAGATGAAAACATTGTGCTCATAGCCTAAGATACTCACAGTCATATGTTTTACCAAGGCCTATATTGGCAAAATATGGGACAACGGATTTAAACTGGAATAGGGGAGATTTATATTTGATAATACATATTTGATTGCCCAAATGAGAATATTTCTATAAAATGAATCGTTTATTGTTTCAAATGATCAGACAGAAGATCTTAATCAGAATTATTTTCTACACAATACAAAGGCTAAAACTACGAGTAGTACAGCATAAGATAGGATAGTGCACTATATTGAAGCAATTATTGAAACAATTCTATTAAAGCTAGCCAAAAGAAATAATTATTATGTAGAGATCTGATGTAACTCACCCAGACCAACAGTCGTGGGGAGATTTCTTTTGCTCAACCTTGAGGAGTGTCCTTGGAGGGTGTCCCCACCCAAGGCAGGAATCTCCACACATCTACCCCAAGAAGGGCTGTGTTAGAAGAACCTGCCTGGATGAAAGGAGACTGGACTTCTCTAGTAGGAAGGGATTGACTGCTCCTCACAAATGGACAGGTCAGTTACCAGCTTCTCTGTCCCATCCAACTTCCAAAAGCAGGATGTGTGTTTGCAGTTGGATGAACCAGGCTGGTTTGAGCATCATTCAACACCAAAACCATTCCCATGGTGCCACCGGTAACTCACACATCTCACAGACAGCTTGCATGAGAGCTGGCACTGTTGGCATTGTCTGATGGGATTTTAGGCCTTATCAGGGTAGGCCCTCCTGCCACCCGGGCAGAGAGGTTGGCTGTGAAAGTCCATCCTGGAGATGCACAGGGAGCCAAGAGTTGGGCTCCTGAGTGACATCCAACAATGGACAGGGGGATGGGACTGAGGAGATGAAAGTGTCTCAGGTAGAGCTGGACTGGCAACACAAGGGGGAATTATTCCTGGCTCAGTGGGCCCAGGACACTTCAGGTCCTCAGGGAAGAGGTGCAACATCCAGCTGGGCTTGTGATCCAGGGCTGCATTTAACTATGGACACCAACTGCCAGGTTCTCCAGAACTGGGAAACATGTGCTGCCAAACAGACCAAGAGGGTAAAACCCCTGTGGGGTGGGGGATGATGACTGAACTAGAGATGTGGGTAGGCCTGGCAGATTGATCCCAGCACACTCCCCAAACCCACCAAGGCAAGCTCTACGTGCTGACAATGGTGGACACAACCCCTGGATGGCAGGAGACACCCCCTGTGCCTCCCACCGCTGCCCAGAACACCATCCTGGGCCTGGAAAAGCAAGTCCTGTGGAGACACGGCCCTGCAGAAAAACTGGAGTTGGACAGCAGGACTCTTTTCCAAAACAACCTTGTGCACACCTGGAACAGAGAGCTCGGCATGGAGTGGATGGATCATATTCCCTGTCAGGCACCAGCCTCTGGGAAAGGTGAATGGTAGAGTGAACTGTTCAAAACCACCTGGAAAGCAATGGGCAGTGGGACCTTGAAGCCTTGGGATGTGCATTTAGCAAAAGCCACTCAGTTAGTTAGTCCTATAAGCTCAAGAGATAAAACTCCAGGCCAATTCAGTGTGTAAGATCAGCTCAAAAGAGCAGGTCCTTTAATCAGGCCCACAGGCCCAGGGGAACACACACGACGCGCACCCTCCCAGGCAGTGGTTCTACAGTTTTAGAAGATGGTCTGTCCAATGCCAGAACTCTCCACCCCCTGGTTCTGCCCAGTTCTGCCCCCCGACACGCCCCTTGGGGAATTGGGTTTGGGGGCTTTGGGACCCCTTCTTCCTCATCTTTGTCTTCTTCACAGCACGTACAGTCCTTGGAGCGCCTCCAGAGTTCTGGGCTTGAAGGTTGCTTTGTCTCTTGTGGGATCTCGTTGTCCAGGCCTAGGGTGGGATGTTGTTCAATAGAGGTGTTTTTCTACAATTCTACCTTGACAAGAAGTGTAAACACGTTAAAGGAATTTAGAAAGTTTGATATCAAAGGGGGTCATAGGGTTGAGTCTGTGTAAACTACTATGCTAAAGGGTGGCATATAATACAACTACATTAACATGTACATTTACTACAAAACTCCTTTTAAAATCTACAAAAAAAATAAAAAAATCCAGAAAGCTTTAAGGCATCACACAAACCTAGTTAGTTAACTGTACCAGTTGAACTGGTCCTGCCCAAAAAGAACCTCTAGGTACCATTGAAGGGGATATAATCCCTGTGGTCCACATGAGGAATGTGTTAGGGTGGACAGTTTGGATTAGTCCTGCCTTAAGCAATGGCTGAGTCCTCTCGGAGCTCCAGCTCTGCTGTGCCCAGAGGGGCTGGGGCTGTGGTGCCACTGCCCAGAGCAGCCTGCCCTGGGCAAGGCTGTGGGGCCAGAGCCGCCTGGGCTGTGCTGGGGAGAGGCCCTTGGGGGTGGAGAGAGCTCAGGGCAGGTGGGAGAGCTTGGAGGGAGCTGGGCTGGGCTGGAAAGGAGCTGGGAGAGAAAGCCCTGGGTGTGTATGTGACACTGTGTGACTGTGCAGGGGGAGGACTGCAATTGTCTGTTACCATGGCAACTATCATACAGTCCCATTGCTACAATCATTTACCATGGCAAGCATCATACAGTCCCGTTGCTATGGTCATTACAATGGTAACCACCATACATTCCCGTTGGTACAGTCGGTTACTGTGGAAACCATCATACACCCCACGGCTATGGTCAGTTACTATGGCAACCATCATACTTCCACTGATACAGTCGGTTACCACGGCAACCATCATACATTCTCTTTGCTACAGTCAGTTACCATGGCAACCACCATACATTCTCTTTGCTATTGTTAGTTTCCATGGCAACCATCATACATTCTCTTTGGTATGGTCAGTTACCATGGCACCCACCATACTTTCACATT
>NW_020887478.1:0-4041 GCF_003945725.1 Corapipo altera
AGGAGATGGGACACCAGAAAGGAGATGGGACACCAGAAAGGAGATGGGACACCAGGAGGAGAAAGGAGATGGGACACCAGAAAGGAGAAAGGAGATGGGACACCAGGAGGAGAAAGGAGACCCTTCTGTGGCTGGTGACTCTCTGGTGGCCTTAACGCTGTGGCAGCACTTCAGGAAGGGCAGTGGCCCAACCGAAAATCCTCAGAGCTCCAAAAAGCAGTGCCTGCCTCGCAGGGGGAGCTGGGGCAGGAGCTCAGGGGGGTCGTTCCAGCAGAGCAGACCCGAGGTTTTGGCCGTGGGATGGAGGCGGCGACGCGTCGGGGGCAGAGGTTGGTCTGTGGTTTTGGGGTTGACCTTGTCCATCCTGTGTGAACCGGCCCAGCAGCGCCACGTCCCGTCACTTCCCGGGTCAAATCTCGGCGAAGGGAGTCCCCGGGGAGGCGTCTGGAGTCGGGGCCTTCCCCGGCCCAGGAGCTCCACGCCTGGTCTGTGGTTCCGGTGGTTCCGGTGGTTCCGGTGGTTCCTGTGGTTCCGGTGGCTCCGGTGGTTCCGGTGGCTCCGGTGGTTCCGGTGGCTCCGGCTCTGTCCGTGCTCGGGGGGGCTCTGGGGTCGTGTTGGTGCTGATGACAAAGCCCTGGTGGGTCTGTCGGGGTCAGGGGGGCTGTGTCTGTCCCGTGGGTGTCTGTCCCGTGGGTGTCTGTCCCGTGGGTGTCTGTCCCTAGGTGTCTGTCCCTTGGGTATCTGTCCCGTGGGTGTCTGTCCTCTGGCTGTCTGTCCTGTGGGTGTCTGTCCTCTGGGTGTCTGTCCCGTGGGTGTCTGTCCCGTGGGTGTCTGTCCCGTGGGTGTCTGTCCAGCTGACTCATGGGGTGAGTGGAGATTCTGCCCCACCTGGGCTGGGGAATGGGGCTGGGGATGGGAATGGGAATGGGGCTGGGGATGGGAATGGGAATGGGATGGGGATGGGAATGGGATGGGGATGGGGTGGGAAGGGGAATGGGATGGGAATGGTGTTGCCTGATTTATCCCCATTCCTCACCTGGATTTATCTCCATTTCCCACCCGGGGTGGGAAATGGAGATAAATCCAGGTGGGGATGGGGGTAAATCCAGGTGGGGATGGGGATAAATCCAGGTGGGGATGGGAATAAATCTAGGTGGGGGTGGAGATAAATCCAGGGGGGGGGTGGGGATAAATCCAGGTGGGAATGGGGATAAATCCAGGTGGGAATGGGGATAAATCCAGGGGGGAATGGAGATAAACTGAGGTGGGGATGGAGGGGGAATGGAGATAAATCCAGGTGGGGATGGAAATAAATCCAGGGGAGAATGGAGATAAATCCAGAGGGAAATGGAAATAAATCCAGGTAGGGAATGGAGATAAATCCAGGGGGGAATGGAGATAAATCCAGGGGGGAATGGGGATAAATCCAGGTGGGGATGTGGGAGAGGTGGGTGCTGGCACGGAGGGGACCTCGACTCTCCCCCAGCCCAAACCAGCCCGGCCCGGACGTGCCTGGCACGAGGTGCCAAGTGAGCCCAGGAGGTGCAGGGTGTGCCTGGGAGGGGTGCAGGGTGTGGGACGGGGTGCTGGCACATCTGCAGGTGGGACAGGGAGACTTGCAGAAGGATTTGTGGGCTCGGCCCGGTTGGGGTGTGTGCTGTGTCTGCACAAATCCCTGGGCTCCCTCCCTCCCTCACTCCCTCCTGCCTCTCTGGAGCAGCTCCTGGCAAATCCCCACGGCATTCCCTCTGTCCAGGGGGCTTCTGGGGTCACCTCCTCACAGCAGCTCTTGTGCCTTCCTGACCCTGGGGGTGAGGGATGAGATTTGCCAGAGCTCCCCCACTTGCCAACCAGTCAGCCCAGTGCCCACTCCCATTCCCATTCCCACGCCACTGGTGGCTTTTGGGATCCATCAGCACCTGGATCTCCCAGCTGGGGAGATGGGGACACCCCAAATAAATGAGCAAAGCTCCCAGAGTGGCATCTCATTCCAAAACCTGGCGCGCTGATTTTGTCCGAGCACCCGAATTAACGTCGGGAACTCTCTGACTTCTGTGACTTCATGGCAGGGAGGAGAAAATCACCCCCCGGAGGTCTGGCTGGGAATTGTGGCTTTAATACAGGGGGAAAAAAAGAGCTCTGTGAGGCAAAGACTGAGGAGGGAACTGCCTTTGGGGCTGGGTGGGTGGATTTAAGCCCGGAGTGGGACAGGGGAGCTCCGGGGAGGGTTTGTGCAGCTCAGGGCTCTGCTCCCGGGTCAGGCCTCAGCTCTGGCAGGGCTGGGTTTAAAGGGGAGCCAAACAGCTGGGAGAGGAGCTGTGGCTGCAGGAGCCAGGCCTGCAGGAGCTGATTTCTCTGGGAAGGTCGTGGTTTATCCAGTTGGGATCGTGGCCTCCCCGGGCCGTGCGAGGCAGGGGCTGTTCACCCCTGTGGGAGCATCTCCACCTCTGCCAAGGCAGGAATTTGCCCAGGGCACTGCTCCCCGTCTGTCTGCAGGGACAGGGACCCGAGGGAGCAGCCACAGCCCCCGCAGAGCCCGTCCCTGCATCCCTTTGGGTGTCACCAATTCCCGCTCCGGGACCATCCCGGCGCTCCCAGCTCCCCGTTCTTCCCTCCAGCAGCAGCAGCCACGTGCCCTTCCCACGGCCCACGCGGTTTTTCTTGGGTTGCAGGAGCCCTGGCAGCGGGCTGAGGGAGCAGAGCTCCCTGCCAGGCCTCCGAGGGTGGATAGACCAGCTTTTCTCCTTCCCTCAGCACCGGGAGCTGCTGGGCTGGAGCCGCCGGGCCACGGGTTTGGCAGCCACGAATCGCAGAGTCCTGGAATCACTGAGCTGGGAAAAGACCTCCAGGATCACCAAGTGCAACCTTGGAGGGGTTGGGATGTGGGCAGAGGGGCCACCTGAGAGGGCACGGGGGGCTGGCAGCGAGCAGGGACGAGCCAAGGAAGGGCCAACTGATGCTGAACCTCCTGGAAAGGGAGAGTTGCTGCTGCTGCTGTAGAGAGAGGGGGGCAATAATTTGGGAGCATGGGAATGGTTTGCCATTAGATGGAGTGAATGGTCTCACGGGGGTGTATCTTCAGGACCTTGGAGGTGGGAACAGGTCCTGTCTCCTGGGCTTGACTTTGGGGAGCTGAGCTGAGTTTGCCATCGTGGTGCTCCCGAGGGGTGTGTGTGAGGGGGGCATCCACTCCCAGGCGGTGGATGTGGAGCAGAAGAGTCACCTCCAGGCATTTTGGGCACAGCAGGAGAATCCCGGAGCTCTCCAAGCCCGTGTCCTTCAGCGGGAATCGTTCGGGTCTCTCCAAGGCGGGAGTTTTCACAGGAGGGTGGAAGATGCAAAGAGTCAGGCAGCGGAGGGACCTCTGTGTTCCAGCAGGGCTGGTCCTCCCGGGGCTTTGGGAAGGGACAGTGGCCTTTTGGGAAACCCCCGGGAGCTGGAAGTGTCCTCGTGAGTGGCAGCGGGACCTTGTGGAGCAGGAGCCGCCCGTGGATCCCCGGAGCCCTGGAGCCATCCCTGGGGAGCTGGGGACTCACAGCAGGGCACCCCCATGTCCCCTCCTGCCCTGTCCCCTCTCCCTGAGGGCAGAGGGGGCTGCAGAGCCCGTCAGGAACAGCTCGATGCCTCCGGAGGGGGCTGAGGGAGGAAATCCAGGAGCTGTTACCTGTGTTTTTCAGTGGGAATCGTTCGGGTCTCTCCAAGGTGGGAGTTTTCAAGTGGGTGTGGAAGATGCAAAGAGTCAGGCAGCAGAGGGACCTCTGTGTTCCAGCAGGGCTGGTCCTCCCGGGGCTTTGGGAAGGGACAGTGGACTTTTGGGAGCTGGAAGTGTCCTGGTGACGCGCCCGGAGTGGCGGTGGGACCTCCCGGAGCAGGAGCCGCCTGTGGATCCCCAGAGCCCTGGAGCCATCCCTGGGGAGCTGGGGACTGGCAGGAGGGTACCCCCGAGTCCCCTCCTGCCCTGTCCCCTCTCCCTGAGGGCAGAGGGGGCTGCAGAGCCCGTCAGGAACAGCTCCCAGGGCCGGGATGGGGATGAGCCCCCTT
>NW_020887479.1:0-2135 GCF_003945725.1 Corapipo altera
TCTCTTCCCAAAGCTGCCTACAAGAATTACCAGCAGAGGCTACACCAGAGGAGCAGGAACACTCCAATTCATCCTCTCAAACTGTTCTGACAGTAATTAGATGCCACAGTTCTGACTTTCAATTCCAATCAGAACAACTCCACTGATCACTTCTCATGTCTTCCAAAAAACCTGTTTATATTTAGACTTTTAAAAAGGCAGCAGCTGCAATCCCAAACTTCCCTCCTAAATCTACAAGGTCATTTTATACCAAGTAAGATTAAATAGAATTTATGAAACACACTATTACATAAGAAGTTTGCATGGGAACTGAGCTTTGAACTGCTTTTAGCCCAACACCCTGCACACAGCATGGCAGGAGGGAGAGGCTGGAACAGCCCAAACCCCCCGTGCCCTGGGCTGATCCCCCAGGGATGGTGGGCAGCAGGGCAGGGGGGATCTACCCCTCTGCCCCCTCAGCTGAGACCCCCCTGCAGAGCTGCCTCCAGCCCTGGGCAACAGCAGCACAAGGACGTGGAGCTGCTGCAGAGAGTCCAGAGGAGGCCCCGGAGATGCTGCCAGGGCTGGAGCCCCTCTGCTCTGGAGCCAGGCTGGGAGAGCTGGGGGTGCTCAGCTGGAGAAGAGAAGGATCCAGGGAGACTTTGGAGCCCCTTCCAGAGCCTAAAGGGGCTCCAGGAGAGCTGGAGAGAGAATTTGGACAAGGGATGGAGGGACAGGACCCAGGGAATGGATCCCACTGCCAGAGGGCAGGGAGAGATGGGATATTGGGAAGGAATTGTTGGCTGGGAGGGTGGGGAGGCCCTGGCACAGGTTGCCCAGAGAAGCTGTGGCTGCCCCTGGATCCCTGGAAGTGTCCAAGGCCAGGTTGGATGGGGCTTGGAGCAACCTGGGCTGGTGGAAGGTGTCCCTGCCCGTGGGACAAGAAGAGCTTTGAACTCAAGGCCAACCCAACCCATTCTTTCATTTCTACGATTTTACCCTTGAAATATTAAATCCCAAAGTCCTTTCCCACAGAACTCAGGAATGCAGAGCCTCTCTGGGACAGGCTTCACCACATGAGACAGGGAGAGGAGGATCCCTCTTCCCTCTGTTGGGCAGGGATGGCTCCTGCTGGAGGGTCACCTGCAGCCAAGGAGGAGAATGAATCCTCACCAAGGGTCAAAATTCCCTATTCTAAGGATTTCAGGAGGAATTTCCTGCTGGAAAGGGTGGTCAGGCACTGGCAGGGGCTGCCCAGGGAGGTTTGGAGTGCCCAGCCCTGGAGGTGTCCCAGGAAGGCCTGGCTGTGGCACTCAGTGCTCTGGGCTGGGGGCCAAGGTGGGGATGGGGCACAGGGGGGATCCATGGGCTGGGAGGGCTTTTCCAACCTCAGGGATTCTGGGATTCTCTCATTTAAAGCAGTGCAGTGACTAAAAGCCAAGGTCTTCACTAATCCCAGGACGTCAGCCTGGGACCCCCAGCCCTCAGCCTCAGGCCACTGCTCCATTTTTTTCCCAGCAGTGCTTCAATCCCTCCCACCAAATCAAATCTGTGAATCAATACAGGAACCATCCTGCGTGGTTTGAAATGTAAACTGTCCCAAATCCACCCACAGGTCACGGGGCCGTTTGCTGCGACGTGGGGTTCGTTCCCCAGCAACGCCACCAAACACACCAACACAGCCAGGAGACCATAAATCAAATATCCCTCACGGTGACAGTCACTTCCAGGCCCTGCCCAGCTCCAGCAGGATGTCTGACAGCCACTTTTTGGGTGTTAGGAGAAAGCAAGACACTAACCCAGCCCGGGGAGTTAACTCTTCTCTGCTCTGCAGGGAAAATCCCTAATCCCTACCCAGCTCCCATTCCAGTACTGGTTCAGCTTCCAGAACACAAAGGTTGTTATAAATAGCAACCACTCTTTCCCTCAGGACACTTCCAGAGGAGTTTTAACACACTGGCCAAGGGGCTCCCACTGGTGACATCAAACCACCAAAACTCAAGTGCTGCCCAGGGGACAGGGAGAGGCACGGGGCAGTTTCCAGGAAAAGTATGTTCAGGAAAGGGTTGGAGAGGGTAATGGGTATAAAAAGTGACTGGAAGGCAGAAGGGAGACATCACCCTCACAGAGATATCATCCTCACAGGAGACATCATC
>NW_020887479.1:2145-4040 GCF_003945725.1 Corapipo altera
CAGGAGACATCACCCTCACAGAGATATCATCCTCACAGGAGACATCACCCTCACAGGAGACATCACCCTCACAGAGACATCACCCTCACAGGAGACATCGCCTTCACAGGAGACATCACCCTCAGAGGAGGAGAACAGGGATGAATTAAAGATGAGCACGGAATTAGTGCCTCATTAGGTGTCGATAAGATATTTATCAGCCTCAGCAGGGCAAACTGGAATTCACTGGAAAACCTGGAAGGACACTGCCAGGTTTATAAAAAACTCACGGATTCCATACATTCGGATGAAGATTTGGAAATGTTTGTTACCCTTCAGTGCATCTCACACCAACAACTGTGAGGAGGCTCCTCACAGGTAGATCCCCCCGGGTTTCTGGTCACTTCTGGGTTCCCTTCCAATTTCAATCCTCTAAATGTTGCTTGGAGCAACACAGGAGGGGTTGGGGGGTGAGAGGTTGGACATGACCCAGCCCAGAAACCCCCCCGTGCCCTGGGCTGATCCCCCAGGGATGGTGGGCAGCAGGGCAGGGGGGATCTGCCCCTCTGCCCCCTCAGCTGAGACCCCCCTGCAGAGCTGCCTCCAGCCCTGGGCAACAGCAGCACAAGGACGTGGAGCTGCTGCAGAGAGTCCAGAGGAGGCCCCGAGGTGATCCCAGGGCTGGAGCCCCTCTGCTCTGGAGCCAGGCTGGGAGAGCTGGGGGGGGCTCAGCTGGAGAAGGGAAGGATCCAGGGAGACCTTGGAGCCCCTTCCAGAGCCTAAAGGGGCTCCAGGAGAGCTGGAGAGGGGACAAGGGCTGGAGGGACAGGACACAGGGAATGGATCCCACTGCCAGAGGGCAGGGAGAGATGGGAGATTGGGAAGGGATTCCTGGTTGGGAGGGTGGGGAGGCCCTGGCACAGGTTGCCCAGAGAAACTGTGGCTGCCCCTGGATCCCTGGAAGTGTCCAAGGCCAGGCTGGACGGGGCTTGGAGCAACCTGGGCTGGTGGAAGTTGTCCCTGCCCGTGGCAGGATGGTGACACAAGAGGAGCTTTAAGGTCCCTTCCCACCCAAACCATTCCAGGACTCAGTGATTCCACAGGCCCAGGTCTGACCAAACCTGAACTCAGTTTTAGAAAAGACAGGAGCCCTTTATGGATTTTTCAGGTTCCTGCTGGGGGTGGCAAAGCCTAAGCAGCAGCAGCAGCAGTGGCTCTCACAGTGGCTCTTCCATCCTGCAGCCACAGAGGAGGCTGTCTGTGACTCCCATGGAGCATCCCAGTGTTCCCTGGGCAGGTTTAGGCCCCTCACTGCCCTGGGGGACACACAACCACTGCTCAGTGCTCAGGGGTTTGTGTCTCCAGGGCTCTTGGATGGAAGATGTCCATGAAGACCCAGTACCTGCCTCAGCAGAACAGTTTTAAATCCATAATTCCTTCCAGACCACTTCACACCTTGCCAAGCCCTCCCCAAGGTCCTGCAGAGATCCCTCCTGTGCTGCTGAATCACAGACTGGCTGTTCCCCACCAGTAACAGAGCCAAGGCCACCAGTATGAGAGGGAGGGAGAAAAAGTTCTTTTCCAGTCCATTGCAGAGCTGCAAATGATGAGCTGGGCCTTTTCACACAGCCCTGAGTTTGTTTGCATTCCTCCCAAACAAAGCCCCCATTGAGCTCGGGGAGGGGAGGGAGGAAGGGAATGTAGGGCAGGAGGAGGGAAAGGCTGCGGGGCTGGAGCCTGACAGGAACCCTCTGCACTGCACATCCCATCCACATCCCATCACAGCACATCCCATCACAGCACATCCCATCACTGCACATCCCATCCACTGCACATCCCATCCACATCCCATCACAGCACATCCCATCACAGCACATCCCATCAAACCAGCACATCCCATCACAGCACATCCCATC
>NW_020887480.1:0-4039 GCF_003945725.1 Corapipo altera
ATCACTTTTCTAGTTCCTTCCTGGTTACAAGTTGGTCTCCAGGAAGGTCCAGAGTGAAACCACCACGTGCGTACTGGTCCTCCGTGGTGTAATGTAGAGCTGATGAAATGGGGTGTCAGGACTGCTGGGGTGAGTGATCCTCATACTGCCATGGAGACTGTGTTGCTCCATGGGGATGCCCGCTAAGCACGGGCACCGACCAACTGCTGCAGATCCTGGCAACCCTGACCTGTCTGTGTGGGTAAGCACAGTTTATTGATAGGAAGCAACCGAGAAAGCCAATGTTTTATATCCTTTTTTGGTATTCCTTTAATCCCCTTTTTTCAAGTTAATACTATAATAAAAGCTGTTTGTAGTATTCTATGAATGCCAACTGATAAAGCAGCTTTTTTGTATTCTTTTTTAGCTTTTGATTCTCTTTGCCAGTTTTTTTTCTGTTCTCACTTGAATAAAAGATTTTTTGTAGGCTTTGACTGTCTGTTGTCCTTGTCTTTATTCCAGGCATGTATTCAAACCAACTAATACACGGGGGCACAGCTCTTTGGGGCAGGAGACGGGCAGCAGCCTTGCCAGGACTCGGGATGGTGGCAGGTCTCCTTGGGCCAGGACTTGCCAGAGCTGCTGATTTGGGTGCAGCCCTGGCCAAAGGGCTCCCAGCAGCATTGGTGCCCTTGCCCACACCTTCCTTCTCGGTGTCACACCCCCGTGTTTAGGATGGTCACCAGCCAGCACTTCTCCCAAGGAGGCCATGCCAGCTTGTGTGGAAGGTCCCGTACCCTTCCCGCTGCGGCTGCGTCGACAGCCGAGGGGGCTCCTTGTGCTGCCGTGAGCAGGCACAGGAGGGGAGTGTTTGCTCATTTTTTCAGCTGTTCCTACAGTTCAGGTCCATCCAGATTAGATACTTTAGAGAGTGGATTCCTTTCAAGGTGGGGCAGGTTGGCGGGGCTGGGGGAGGCCCCAGGCCACGTGGCACTGTGTCCCAGGGCCCTTTGTGACACGCTGGACATGGCCGGTGGGATGGAAGGGGGCAGGGTGTGCAAGGGCCCTTTATGACCCGTGGTGACAGAGGTGCTACTGGTGACACGACCACAGTGTCAACAGTGCTCCTCGGAGCAGGCGACGGGACAGGACAGGACAGAGCGGTGCTGTGCGGAGCCCCCGCGCAGCCAACTCGTGCCTTGCTGACCCGGAGGGTTTTGGAGGATTTTCTCGCTTTCAGGTGACCTCGAGGCCTTTCTGCAGGACTCGGAGACCCGGAGTTTCTCCGAGGTGTCTCTAATTCCCGTGACAGGTGATCTCGAGACCCTTTTGCAGGACTTGGAGACCCGGAGCTTCTCCGAGGTGTCTCCAATCCCTGTGGCAGGTGGCCTCAAGGCCATTCTGCAGGACTTAGTGACCCGGAGTTTCTCCGAGGCGTCTCTCTTTGCAGGTACCCTCGACACCAGACTGTGGCATGGCAGGGAGACACTTCAGCCTGCTCAGGTTGTTCTGGAGGAAGAAGGAGGAGGAAAGCCCTGGGGCTGCTCCAACACAGCAACCTGAAGAGGTGCAGCAGGTGCAGCCCCCGCAGGAGGGTGAGTGCTGGAGCTGGGCCACAGGGCTGGTGGCTGCAGCCCGCTTGGTCTCATCCTGTCCCATCCCCTCTGGACATGCCCAGGGAAAGGGAAAGGGGCAGAGGGGCTGAACTCCTGGCAGCCGTGCTCCATCCACTGGGCATCCTGGGGCTGGCCCTGCCTGCTCCTGGAACCCAGGCCTGGGTTGTGTTCTCCGGCCTCTTCCACACACCCTCAACTCTGAGCGCGCTCGTTCTTTGCCAGATGCAGACCAGGAGCGGACAGAAGAGCAGCTCCGTGCCCGTGGCCGCTTCCACAGGGCAGCACAGGTACCTGCAGCCATCCCCACCTGGGCTGGGCCTACTCTCACTGCTCAACCCAGCACCGCTGTCCCAGTCCTCCAGGGGACATCCCTCTCTTCCCTGCCCTTCTTTCTCCTGCAGACATTTATGAAATTTGTGGGCAGTCGGCGTAGACAGTCCAGCATCACACCAGTTGATGTCCAGACCCAACCTGACACCATCCCGACCCAGCTGAACCCAAAGCCTGATGTCAGCACCGCGTCGACTGCTGTCCCAGCAAAGTGTGACACCGCAACCAGTGATCACACAACCCACTGGGACACCACATCGAGCGATGCCGTGTCACACTGTGACTCTGAGCTGCCTGAGTTCATGGAGGAGGCCGACGACACAACGATGGAGGGCGTGGCGAGCACTGACGCCGCGCCTGTTCAGCACCTGGCCGATACCCCCAGTCTGGACTTTCTTGAGGAGAGAGTTGTCTCTGCTCAAGTAAGCAGCCTGTGGCCCCCCAAGCTGGGTGCACTGGGCCCCCTCAGCCTTTGAGGCTGGCACAGTGTACTGGGAATGGAAGCATTTCTCGGGGGAAACTGGGCAAGTTGCTCACTCTGGCAGTTCTCTACATCTCCCCTGTGCATCCTCCAGGCCGGACTGTGGCACTTGGGGACCTGGGGCTACTCAAGGCATCTCCAGTCCCTGGGGCAGGTGCCTTTGAGGCCAGACAGTGGGACTGGATGAGGCGGAGCATTTCCCAGGCTTCTCACTTGCAGCTGCCTTCAAGGCACGACTGCAGGACTTGGGGAGTCAAAGTTTTTCCATGGCATCTCTGCTGCAGGTAGCCATAACACCAGACAGAGACTTGCAGCAGAGACCCCCCACGGTGCCCAAGCTGGCCTGGGTGAAGGAGGAGGAGAAGGAGGAAAGCCCTGGGGCTGCTCCAGCACAGAAACCTGAAGAGGTGCAGCAGGTGCAGTCCCCACAGGAGGGTGAGTGCTGGAGCTGGGCCACAGGGCTGGTGGCTGCAGCCCGCTTGGCCTCATCCTGTCCCATCCCCTCTGGACATGCCCAGGGAAAGGGAGGGGGGCAGAGGGGCCGGGGCTGATCTCCTGGTAGCTGTGCTCCATCCACTGGGCATCCCGGGGCTGGCCCTGCCTGTTCCTGGAGCCCAGGCCTGGGCTGTGTTTTCCGGCCTTTCCCGCACACCCTCAGCTCTGAGCACGCTCGCTCTTTGCCAGATGCAGACCAGGAGCGGACAGAAGAGCAGCTCCGTGCCCGTGGCCGCTTCCGCAGGGCAGCACAGGTACCTGCAACCATCCCCACCTGGGCTGGGCCTGCTCTCACTGCTCAACCCAGCACCGCTGTCGCAGCCCTCCAGGGGACATCCCTCTCTTCCTTGCCTTTCTCCTGTAGCTGGTTTGCAGATTCATCAGGTGCATTTGACATGAAGAGGTCACTTTCATGACCACTGGGGACATGGCAAACTCGGACCTCTTCAATGCCCAGACCAGCGCTGCCCTGCTGGATTTGCTTGTGCAGAACGGTGTCTACAAAGCCAAGCAAGTAAGCAGCCTGTGACCAGGGCTCCAGTCCCCCAGGGATGCTGTGGCCCCTCACGTTGGCTGCACTGGGCCCCCTCAGCCTTTGAGACCAGCAGAGTGTGGTGGCAAGGGGAGCACTTCTTGGGGGAAACTGGGCAAGTTGCTGGCTCTGGCAGCTCTCCAACTGTCCCTCGTGTCCCCTCCAGGTGCCAGCCATAGTCAGGTGCATCCACCAGTGGCTCACATCCAATGTGTCTGCTGAGCACAGGTTGGACAAGACTCTTGTCCTGCTGACCGAGGCACACCCCACGGATGTTGCAGTGACCCTGCTGCGCTCTACCCCAGCCTGTGACAGGTATGGGACCCACCTGCCTTGAGGGTTCACCTGCCTTTAGACCCCATCCCGCTGGACAACCTGTCCCAAATGGTGTGCCAGAGAGATGGAGCCTTCCAGGACACTCCAGTTCCTCTCTTTGCCAGCTTTGGCATGGCAGCCCCCAATCCTGAGGTCAGCCTGCCTCCCTGCCCCACAAGGCACCGTGGTTCTGTCACCTGGGCCCTGCAGCTGCCCAGGCCACAGAGCTGTGTCCCAGACCCCTCTGAGCCAGAGTTGTGACTCCACAGAGCTGCTCGCACCATGTGGAAG
>NW_020887481.1:0-4039 GCF_003945725.1 Corapipo altera
CCCCGCACCGCGCATCGCCCGTGCGGGGAGAGGCGGGTCCGGGGCTGCCGCCGCCCCCGCCGCGCAGGGGCTGAGCCTGAGCCCGGCGCCGCGACGGGCGCTGCCCGGGCGGAGGGAGCGGAGCCTCGTCCGTGTCTCCCCGCGGGATCCCCGAGCGCGGGCCGGGCACGGGGATGGGGCTCGGAGGGGCGCCCGGCGCCGCCTCCTCGCTTGCGGGCTGCGGGAGCCCCCACGCAGCGCAGGGCAGTTGAATCCCGCCCGCGGCGGAGCGAAGGACCGGGACGCGATTTATTTGCTGCATTCCCAGGGACGTCGCTTCCACCTGCGAGCGAGTTTGAGCGGTCGGCTGTGGATTTTATAGTTGCTTCTCCGCAAACCAAGGGTTAGCCGGGTGGCTTTGGCTTTTTGGGAAGGAGCCCTGCCCCGGCCCGCTGTGTGCGATGGATTGAGGCGTGCCCGGCTGCGCCCCCAGCCCGGCCGCCGCCCGCAGCCCACATCGATGCGATGGAAAGTCGGGGGCTGTTCTGCACCCTCTGTTACCTGATGTTCAACGCGCCTCTGCTGTTCATTGTCACCGGTGAGTAGGGAACTTTCGCCTCTCCCCGCGGCGATCCGCCGCTCCGGGCACCACTTGCTGGCGGGGGGCTGCGGGGCCGTCGGGGCTGAGCTCCGGCCGCGCCGCTCCCGCCGGCAGGTGCTGAGGGACCGGTCGTCCCCGGCTTGTTCCCAGCGGCAGTGCTGGGGGCTGGGGGCAGGGAGCTGCTCGGGCGGGCTCTGGCAGAACAAGGTGGCACTGTTGGGTCGCAGCTGCCGGCAGCGCGGAGCGGAACGGAGCGGGGCGCGGCGGGCGCGCAGCCCGGGACAGTCCCCGCACCCGTCTGCGGGAGGGGGCAGTGGGACACCGGTAGCTCTGAAAGCCGAGGGCTTTCTTGGGAGGGCGAGGGGGTTTAGGATCCTCTTCAAACTTTCCCGTTGGAGCCGCGGCTGCAGGGTGGCGGGGACCAGCTTGGCCCTGCCCTGCCCCGGGTGCGCAGTGCTGGATGCTCCGTTTGCTCTGCGGTCGCTGGGCTACATGAAACCCGTGTCTCGGTCAGCGCGTAGCCCTTGAGCTGAAGCAGCTCACGTTACGCTGAAAAGGACTGATCTTGTCTTTTAATGTCTCCCGTTAACCAGCCCTTGTAACTCTATCTTCCCCTCCCAGCTACCTTTACTGAAGTTCCCAAAGATGTGACTGTTAGGGAGGGAGATGATATTGAGATGCCTTGTGCTTTCCGAGCCAGCGGATCCACCTCTTACTCCTTGGAAATCCAGTGGTGGTACCTTAAAGAACCAGCCAGAGAACTTGCACACGAATTAGCCATCAGTGTCCCTGGCAGCAGGAGCAAGGTAATACATTGCTATGGAGATATATCTCTTCATTGATTGCAACGTGCTTAGAGGTGATCAAAATAAACTCAGCAGCCCCAGAGAGGAGACTGCTTCCTCTACCCAGTGCCAGCAACTGGTAGGAAGCACTGGTGTGCCCAGGCCCTCCGTGGGATGCAGGACTACAGGGTATGCACCATGGGGGACTTTCATCTCGGGGAAAAAAAAACATCAGTGCTTAAAGGATTGTAAATAGAAAGTGATAAACGTCCCACCACAAAATCATCAGTGAGGTCCCAAGAAAGCCAGTGAAAATAGCTTTAGTATGAAGTGTGGACAAGCAAAAACCTTGTGCTTCTGTAGACTGAACTAGGAATCATTGTAAAAGGTGGGAGAGCCTCTGCTCTCTGATAGTGCAGAGAAAGGCATGAGGGATACACCTCTCTCTGTTGGTATGTTAAGCTGATATCAGTCTGCATATACAAATGTACAACTTCTTGTTGTACTTGTACAATATCTGTCTATATCTGGAGCTCAGCAAGACGTTTTCAGTCAGATGTAGTAATTAAAATGCATGAAGCAGAGTTAAATCTTGCATCTCCTTTCCCCTCCCCCTAGCAAACCACTTGGCATGAGGGCAGGCTTTAGTCTAAATTTTTCATCTGCATTTCCCCAGCATAAGCCAGTTCATTCTATAGCCTCCCCTCAGTGCAAGACACCTTCCTGGTGCCAAACGGGGCTGTACAAGGAGTGGGGTAAAGCAGGACTTGCGGGATGTGTTGCCCTACTGTGCAGGGCACGTCATCCTCTCCAGCCTCCGTCCCCTGTGCCAGCAGGGTGGCCCGCGGCAGCCTCTGTGCCTGTGCCAGCTCCCCTCTCTGTGGCACGCTTGTTTTCCTGCAGAGCTCAAATAGAGATGCAAAGCATATAGACACTGAGCTAATGCGATGCCGCCTAGCTGGGGAAAGTGTAAGTCACTTGTCAGACTGGGAAATGAATTGCTTGGATTTAAATGTCTTCTTTAACCTTATATAAAAACTGTGAATTGCTTTTGCAACAAATGATGACAGTGCGTGCCTGGAGAATGATGACCGTCTCCCCGAGAGGCGCGTCGGTGAGGTCTGAGGCATCACTTAGGTTTACAGTAGTTGGCTGGAGACAAAAAAATAGCCAAATACAAAACCTGCTGAGTGGTACCTCTTCCCAGGGTGTCTCTGGACCGAAGCTCTGCCCTGAGCAATGCGGGATCCAGCTTGCCCAAGCACTTCACTGCGGTGCTGCTGGTAAAGCATCTTCCCCGGTGTTTGTCAGCAGCTGTGAGCAGCACAGCATGCAACAAGCGTTTCTTTGGCTGCTGTTCGCACCCTGGGTGAAGGCAGCACTTCTGTGGGCACCACGGGAGCTGTAACAAAACAATCTCTCCAGCTGAGCACTGTTTTGCTGCCCTACCCATAATCTGGGGAACTCCCCCAGGCCACACACGAGCTGTGTGATTGGCAAGTGGAGAAAGTTGTATCTGTCCATGTCCTGTCCTTGCACTGGGGTGGGAATATAAGCATCTTGTTGAGGTACTGGCAGCACTGAGTCTAATCTCCCTTTTTTCTGTTCTTTTAGGTAACAAATAAGGATGCAACCAAAATCAGTGTAAGTGCAGCTCGAGATGGGTGTGCGCCCCTCCTCCCATGCACGTGGGGTTTACTGCATGCCCCCCTCCTTTCCTGACACACGAATGCAGTTGGTCTCACTGGCAGCCCTGCTCCTGCAGCACGGCAGGACTGTGGCACGTTCCCCCTCCTCAATGTGTCACGGCTCGATCAGCGCGATACCATCTGTTGCTGGTTTTATAGTCACGTCTCATTCTTTGCAAATCCAGAGGAAGTGATGCTTGCCTTACAGCTCTTCCTTACGCACGTTTGGAAAAGATTGTGGGCCAGATTAGGAGAAAATGTCGCACAGCGACCCCCTTCTCTGCCTGTCCTGCAGGAAACACACCCCTTTATTTGATGCGGGCCCGGGATGCCGCTGCCCCTCTCCGCGGTGCTGAGCCGCTCCGGCGGAGCCGGACTCAGGTGCCCTGCTCAGCCCCGGCGGGGTGTCACCGAGCCCAGCCAGACTTGTCCCTCTGCAGCAGGCGCGGGGCGACCCCCGAGGGGCTGCGCGTTCCCCACGGGGCGGTTCGTGCGGGCTGGAGGCTGCCCGGCACCGGGCACTGCGCGGGGGGCGAGGGGAGCCCCGCGAGGGGGTTGGTGGTGGGGGGGATGTGCGGCTTTGGAACCGCGAGGTGGGGCTTTAAGGGCTCGGTGCTCGGTGTCCGGTAATTCGGGGGGAATTCGCCCCGTGTCTGGGGCCAGGGCAGGGTCGCTGCCCGGGGCTGAGGCGGTGCCGGCGGTGCGCTCTCTCTTGCAGACGGTCCGCGTCCAGGGCAACGACATCTCGCACCGGCTGCGGCTCTCGGGCGTGCGGCGGCAGGACGAGGGCGTGTACCAGTGCCGCGTGTCGGACTACAGCGACGACGAGACGCAGGAGCACAAGGCTCAGGCGCTGCTGCGCGTCCTGTCCCGCTTCGCGCCGCCCGACGTGCAGGCGGCCGAGGCGGTGTCGCACATCCAGAGCGGGGCCGCCCCGCGCCGCCACGGCCCCGCCGCCCGCCCCACGCCGCCGCCCGGCCCCGGCA
>NW_020887482.1:0-4038 GCF_003945725.1 Corapipo altera
AATGGGAATTGTTATTCCATCCCTAAAAATGGGAATTGTTATTCCATCCCTAAAAATGGGAATTGTTATTCCATCCCTATTGGGAATGAGGAGGGAGCCTGGAGCACCTCAGTGGGGCCCTGGCAGGAACTGCCCCGTTGGAATTCCACCCTTGGAATGTGGTGGCTGCCCCATCCCTGGGAGTGTCCCGGGCCGGGGGAAGGTGTCCCTGAGGGTGGCACTTGGGGGATTTAAGGTCCCTCCAACCCATCCTGGGATTCCTCTTCCTGCTGCTGGGTTGGCTCCTTCTTCCATCCCAGATCCCCCCAGTCCATCCCAGATCCCCCCAGTCCATCCCAGTGCTCCCACACGTCCCCTCTGTATTCCCGGGAAGCAGCTGGTTCCCTGTCCATCCCAGATCCCCTCTTGCCCATCCCAGATCCCCCCAGGTCCATCCCAGATCCCCTCTTGTCCATCCCAGATCCCCCCAGTCCATCCCAGTGCTCCCACATGTCCCCTCTGTATTCCCGGGAAGCAGCTGGTTCCCTGTCCATCCCAGATCCCCTCTGTCCATCCCAGATCCCCTCTGTCCATCCCAGATCCCTCCAGTCCATCCCAGATCCCCCCAGTCCATCCCAGATCCCTCCAGTCCATCCCAGATCCCCTCTTGTCCATCCCAGATCCCCCCAGTCCATCCCAGATCCCTCCAGTCCATCCCAGATCCCCCCCAGTCCATCCCAGATCCCCTCTTGTCCATCCCAGATCCCCCCAGTCCATCCCAGATCCCCCTGCCCACCCCAGACCCCCACTCTGTGCTCCCTCTGTATTCCCGGGAAGCAGCCTGTTCCCTGCCCCTGTTTCCCCCTCCATATTCCCGGGAATCAGCCAGTTCCCTGTCCATATTCCCCCTCCATATTCCCGGGAAGCAGCCAGTTCCCTGCCCACCATGTCCCCCCTCTCTATCCCAGGGAAGCAGCCTGTTCCCTGCCCACCCCAGGTCCCCCTCTGCCCATTCCAGGTGCCCCCTGCCCACCCCAGCCCGATCCCCTCGGTATTCCCGGGAAGCAACCAGTTCCCTGCCCATATTCCCCCTCCATATTCCCGGGAATCAGCCAGTTCCCTGCCCCTGTCTCCCCTCCATATTCCCGGGAATCAGCCAGTTCCCTGCCCATATTCCCCCCTCTGTATCCCAGGGAAGCAGCCGGTTCATTGCCCACCCCAGCCCCCCTCTGCCCATTCCAGGTGCCCCCTGCCCACCCCAGCCCGATCCCCTCGCTATTCCAGGGAAGCAGCTGGTTCACTACACGGCTCAGCCGCTCTTCCTGGTGGACTCGAGCGCCGTGGACGTGGCCGGGGGGGAGCTGCCCATCTTCTTCGAGCTGGGCGAGGGGCCCTTCTGCCCCGACGGGGCCGAGTACCCCGAGGAGCCCCCCGGCTCCCTCCTGGCCGGCACCGAGCCCCGCGCCAGGGACCCCGGCGTGTCCTAAGGCCGGCAGGGACAGGAGACCAGGAGGAGGAGGAGGAGGAGGAGGCACTGAAGGGAAGCTCCCGCTCGGCACAGACGCCGGAGCCGCGCCCGCTCCCGCCGGGAGGGTCGTTGTGTGTGTGCTTATGAGGTGTCCCCGACCCGCTTCAGCCCCCGCCACGGGCACGGGGGGCACCGGGACAGCCCCCCCCCCACGGTACCGGGACAGCCCCCCCACGGTACCGGGACAGCCCCCCCAACACTGGGATAGCCACCCTGGCACTGGGATAGCCCCCCTTGGCACCGGGATAGCCCCCCATGGTACCGGGATAGACCCCCTTGGCACCGGGATAGCCCACCCCTGGCACTGGGATAGACCCCCTTGGCACCGGGATAGCCCACCCCTGGCACTGGGATAGACCCCCTTGGCACCGGGACAGCCCCCCCCCACGGTACCGGGATAGCCCCCTACGGTACCGGGACAGCCCCGCTGGCACCGGGATAGCCCTCCTGGCACTGGGATAGCCCCCCCTGGCACCGGGATAGCCCCCCAACACTGGGGTAGCCCCCCCATGGCACCGGGACAACCCCCGTGGCACTGGGACAGCCCCTCTGGCACTGGGATAGCCCCCCCACGGTACCGGGGCAGCCCCCCCTGGCCCCGGGGTAGCCCCCCCCACCCCCAGGACAGCCCCCCCACGGTACCGGGACAGCCCCCCCAACACCGGGACAGCCCTCCTGGCACTGGGATAGCCCCCCTTGGCACCGGGATAGCCCCCCCAACACTGGGATAGCCCCCCCTGGCACCGGGCATGGGCGGGAATGGGGATCCGGGGGGACCAGGGGAGCAGAAGGGGGGTCTGCCCGGGAATGGGGTGCAGGATGGGGGTTCCTGTGCCCAGGGAAGGGGTCCCCCCTCGTCCCTGTGCCCCCCTTGCCCCCAGGAGCCGGAGCCGGGGGGGTTTAAAGGAAATAAACGTTTGCAGATGTGGCACCGGCGGGAGGGGCTGGGTGTGATCTCTGCCGGGACCCCACGGCACCCCAAACCCTCAGGGGACCCCAAACCCTGAGGGAATCCCAAAACCCCTGGGGATCCCAAACCCTGAGGGGACCCCAAACCCTGAGGGGACCCCAAAACCTCGTGGAGATCCCAAACCCTGAGGGGACCCCAAACCCTGTGGGGACCCCAAACCCTGAGGGAATCCCAAATCCTGAGGGGACCCCAAAACCCCTGGGGATCCCAAACCCCGAGGGGACCCCAGAACCCCGTGGGGACCCCAGAACCCCATGGAGATCCCAAACCCTGAGGGAATCCCAAACCCTGAGGGGACCCCAGAACCCCGTGGGGACCCCAAACCCTGAGGGGACCCCAAAACCCCGTGGGGACCCCGGAACCCCATGGGGATCCCAAACCCTGGGGGCACCCCACCCTAACCCAAAACCCTGAGGGGACCCTGAAACGCTGCAGGGATCCCAAAATGCCCCAGGACCCCAAAACACCACAGGGACTGCAAAACCCCACACGAGTCCCTGAAGCCCCACAGGACCCCAAAGTCCCACAGTGCCCCGAAGCCCAGCAGCACCCCAAAACCTCACAGGACCCCAAAACCCCAGGGGGCCCCAAAACCCCCCGGGCCCCTGAAACTCTGTGGGACCCCAAAGCCCCACAGCACCCGGACTCCCAGAGGTGTCCCCAAAACCTGGCAGGCAGCACCCCAGAGCCCCGTGGTGCCCTCAAACACGGTGCCACCCCAAAACCCCCTGGGTACCCTGGAGTTCTGCGGCACCCCAAAGCCCAGTGGGACCCCAAAGCCCAGCAGTGCCCCAAAACCCACCGGCATCCCAAAAAAATGGTGCCCCAACACCCCGGGGCACCCCAAAACCCATTGGCATCCCAAAAAAACCAGTGGTCCCCCAGGGCACCCCAAAACCCCCCCCCCGGTGCCCCCACACCCGCCCTGAGCTCCTCGTTTTCATTTCCCGCTCCGTGTGTTCCCGTTTTTCCCGTTGGCTCCTTTCCCCCCCCTTCCCCCGGCTCCGCAGTGGAATTTGTACATTGACCTTGGGATTGTGAATAGCAAAAAAAAAAAAACTGTATTTTGAATTTTTACATGAGAGAAGAACCCACTTCTGTCTATATATATATAAATATCTGGCTCTATACATACAAATATATATAAAACAACTGCTCTGGCACCTCCTGGCTGTTTCTCTGCTCCGAAGGCGATGGGGTCGGGCATCGTTTTTCGGGAAGCGGGTTGGGATCAAGGCCTGGGAGTTGCCCTTGGAGGTGGCTCCAGGCCCGGGAGCTGCCCTTGGATGCGTTTGTGCCGCGGGGGGGAGGATCCCAACACCCGGGCTGTGAGTCCCGGGGCTGTGAAATCCCTGCTGGAATCCCAGGAGGAGCCTCCCGGGATGCTCCGGAGGTGCCGGAGGGGGAGGGCGCGGAGCTCACCCAAGGGGCGCTCCGGGGTTTGGAGGAACAATAAATTGTCCTCGTTGTCACGTTTGGGAGGCTCCTCTGTCCCGCTCCGGGGTGGTGGCAGGTCCTGCTCCCGTCGGGATCCTGCTCCCGTCAGGATCCTGCTCTCATT
>NW_020887483.1:0-4038 GCF_003945725.1 Corapipo altera
GTTTCACTGGAAGTCCCCGGGGGCTAAATTTATCTCTGTTTGTTTTTCCTTCCCCAAAAGAAAACTTGGGGTGTAATCACACGTCTTATCATGCAGATTCCCCATCCCGGAAACTAACTGGCTACAGACTTCACAGGTTTTTGTTAAGGATTTTGAAAGGCAGCTCTCCCAGGGGCACAAATTGTGGCTGTGCTGAGATGCTCCCACAGACACAAAGCCACTCTGAGTGCCAGGACGGGCTACATTGAGCTCACAGGAGTGCAGGCATTGTCTCACGGGCAGGAGGTGGGGATCTCTCAAAGGGAACAGCTGTAATACACCACAGACACAATTTTATGACACAAGGAGACAGATTTTTATTGCTCAGAAGTTCTGGACAGACACTGGATAAAAGATTCAGGGCAGCACATCAACATCCTGCTGTGAACACCTGAGGCTGCAGCCAACCTCCTTGCAGGAAAAAAAGCATTAAAAAGGAGCTTCTCCCAAGGAACAATGTCCAGCCTGCAAGTTCCCTGGGTCATCGTGGCACCCGGGGTGCTGATCCCATGGGAAAAAATGTGGAGCCTGAGCAGGAGCCACCCCCCCCTTGAGTCACCTGTGGGCATTTGCCCTCCCAGCTCAGGCAAACCCTGACACTGCCCGCTCTAGGGCTCACCCACACCTGGCTGCAAGCTCCTGTTGTTTGGCAAAAAGATCAGACAATGAAATGCCTCTACAGAGGCAGCAGCAGTTCGAGAGGGACACAGCATGACTCAGGAGCTTGTCCAAGCTGGCTTTCAGCAGGGAGATGCTCTGGTGAGAGAATCCAGCTCCGTGTCCTTGCCTCTTGTTACTAAAAGCTTGCTCAGAGCATCCTGACAATCTGGTAGTGCTACTTCCCACCGTGTGAGACACTCTCCCTTTAGCAACAGCTTCCCACGCTACCTTCTTCCTCTTTCCCATAAGGCATCTATGGCTGTTACAGAGATTTTTTTTTCTTTTAAAAAAAAAAAAAAATCAGCAAAATTACCGACCGTGGGATGTCTGGAACCACCAGTGCTGACTGCAGCACATATAGCAGCGAGAATGAAATCTGCTACAGACACACATCTCTTCAGCCAGCAACTAGAACTTGGAAGTGGCCTGACTTGAGGCCACAAACAACCCAGAGACGCTGAGCAGGCAAGAAGAGCATGGGAGGTGCGTGACAGCCCGTGCTACTCAGGGCTGTGTCGGAGAACAGTCCTTAGCTGAGCATCAGGCTCTTTGAGGCTCTGAAATGCACAGCCCCACCAGACCCTACCTCAAGGGGAAGGAGAAGTACTTGTTCCCTGATTTGCAGCGGATTTGCTCCCATTGGACACGCAGCAGGAGCGCCGAGTCCTCAAACTCGTCCACAATGTCCTGGAAAACAGATGCAGGAGTCAGTACCAGAAGGGCAGATTTGTCAGAGGATGGAGATAGCAGCTCCCTCTCTGAACCAAATCAGAGACAAGTCCATTTGCAGCTGGAAGCCTCTGACTTCCCTCTGGACAGTGATTTAACTCATGCTCCCCCCAAAAGCCTTTCTTCTTTCAACCCAGTGAAGTTTGTCTTGCCCGGTGAAGAGAATTTCCCACTTCCACCCTCAGCAGGGAGACGTGGTTGGACTCCAGCTCTGCCCTTCCCCTGCTCTCCACACCTGGGCTGTGGGGACACACCTGGAGCTCCCGCAGACACTGCCCCTCCAGCTTGCCAGACAGGTCTCCGACACACCAGGCCAAGCTGATGTGGAACGACGGATCCTGAAGATAAAACAAGGATCAGAATGTGAGGGATAAAGGAGGCTTTGACATATGGAGCCACAGGGGGAGATCTGGTGTGGTGCTACCCAATCTGGGATCACAGAGGTTGGAGGATCCCAAAGCTGGGAGTCCTCTCTGACAACTCAACAGCTGCAGAGCTGATATGGACAGTGCTGGAGATGGGATGAGTCCTGGGCTCCCCACTCCAGCCTTTCTGGACAGCAGTGGGCAAGGCTGCCTGGTTCTCGGCCTCCCTGTGCTCAACTTTGCAGCAGCTTTTCCAGCTGCACAGAGAACCTCTCAGGCTTGTCCCAGGGCAGGTACATGGATCACTTCTACACAACCCACACGAGCTCTCTGCTCAGCTCTGAAGACAGACAAATCATGGTTTGGTCCTTCAAAATCCCAAACCTGTCCCCAAAGCCAGCACCAAACAAAAAGGCTGGACTGACACCCAAGAAAGCTGCCCGAGGCAAAGGCACAAACACCATCCTCAGTCCCCCAGTGCCCATTCTATCCTAGGACAACCCTGCTTCCAAGCACAGCGGGGCAGCTACTGTGACTTACACTCTGGCTCCTGTTTATTTGAGTGAACATCTTGCAGGGAACCAGTTGGCATGTCCAGACTGGCAGGGAGGTAAGAAGGAAACGCCTTACCTTGTAGAATGTGGGAAGGTCAAATTCCTCTAAAACTCTGTCCACCTCTGAGACCAGCTCCAGCAGCTGGAAATGCCCAGCGGAGACCTCCAAGCCAATAAAGGTCCTAGAGAAAGACAAGGAAAGACAGCAAGCACCCTTTCATACTGCAGAAAGCACAGCCATAAGCATGCTTCGCCCTGCATCCCTACCAGGCAAATTCCCTACTCCCTAGAAGAAAATTTGAGGAATGCCAGGCTTAAGCATCCAGGGATGCTGACTGTATTTTGTAGAGAAATGGAAATAAAGTTGTGGTAGCAAGGAAAAACAGGACTGGATGATAAACCATGTAGATTTACGAGATTAACTCAGCTCCTTTGGGGACAAGAACACTCATTTTCCAGGCAGAGGATGCACTGGATGGGAATTTCAGCAGAGTGCCGTGCCCATGCAGGAGCTGCATTCAAAAAGTGGAAGTTGCTGGAGAGGTTTTACAGTGGAAGAGGAACCAGGGAATGGGAAGTACCAAGCTGGAGAGATGTGACAAAGAAGCACTTCCCCAAGGACTGTTGGGATGACACTTTCTAGAGTCATCTAGAGTCATCATTTCTTCCCCTCCAGGAGGGAATTGGAAAATTCAAGTCTCACTCAGGTTCTATATCCACTTTGTCCCACCCACGACTATCTTGGGCCGCATTTCCCACTATATTCAGCAACATTTCACGATTTTAATCACCTTTGCTTTGGCATTTAAACTACTTAATTGCATTCGATTGGAATCAGGCTTCTGAGCTGACGCCCAGGAGAATTAGCACCATCTCAGCTATTTCTCTCCAGCTCTTGCAAGACCTGCACTACAATTTCAAGACTGGCACTGCTGCCAAAAGAGGTGGTCCCAGCCCCGCTCGCCCCAGGCTGCGCACGCCGGCACGAGGGCTTGCAAAGCTGCCGAACAAACCAGCTGGGAGACGGCAGCGAACGCAGCTGCCTCCCTCAGCTGCTGGGAAACCATGGCACGAGGCTAACCACAGCAGAAAGGGCTGCCTCAGGTCATGGTGTGATCAACTGCTCCCTTCAGAAGGCTGAAATCCTGCAGCTTGAGGCTCACCCACCGCTAATGAGACCAGAAGCTTGCAGGGAGTCAGCGCCAGAGCCAGAAATTTGTGCGCGTGGCTGGGGAAAGGTGTGAAACCTCTGGAGATGAGGTGAGCACACCCTGCACTGTCACACAGCTCAGCCTGGTGGGACTGGCAGGGTGACACTTCCCATCCACCCAGCACCTTGCCCAGCCTCCTCCTGGGGAAGGCAGGCAGGCTGCCCCGCTGTGCCCTCACCTGGTTTTGTTCTGGTTGGTGTAAACCTTCACTTGGTCAGCCACGCAGAAGAACCTGAAATAAGAAAGACCCTAGTTCAGCTGGTGGGGGTTAAAAAAAAAAGAAAAAAGCAGAAGATGAGGAGGTGGCAGGATTTCTAGTGAGCTGTGGAAACATACAGGGAAATGTATGCTGCAGTTGGCCTGAATCGGTGCAACCAGAACCTTTCTGGGCTCAAATTAATTCATTCCCTTCCTGTTTCCAGCCTTCTGAAGCCTGGACAGCGACAGAAGCCCTGAAGCAGCTGATGCTCAGCAGGTACC
>NW_020887484.1:0-1953 GCF_003945725.1 Corapipo altera
TGAGGAGAGAGTGGCAGGGACTGCCTGTCAAAAAGTGGAGGGAGCCCACAGAGCAACTCACCAGGCAGAACTCGTGGGCACAGAGCCCATGTATGAAGAGTTTTTCCCCACAGATGTCCAGGTCAGCCTCTGATCGCTGACACAGCAGGCATGCTGGAGGGGAGAGAGACAATGACCCCGGGCATGGCACCTGTGTTGCCTGCCCTGACAGCCCCTCTGCCAGGCTGAGAGGGGGGCAGTTTGCTCTCACCTGGTTCCCTCCCTCTGGGGACTTCCTCCTCCCTGTGTGACATGGTGACTGTCGGCAGGGAGTCCCTGTCCTTGGAACACCGAGGTCTCCTCCAGGTGCTCCTCCACTGTCTGTGCAAAAGAAGCGAGAGGCATTTGCAACAGAGGGGCAGAGCCCAGGGGGGGTTAGGGCCCCCCTACTGCCCCTGACTCCTGTCTCTGTCCGCCTTCTCCTCCTTTTTTCCTATCCACAGTAGTCTCGTCGAAATGCTCCTTCACTGAGTCTGAGAAGGGCGAGGTGGCTGTAGCTGCAGCACAGGCCAAGAGCCTCAAGCTCTGAGGCTCTCCCTGGGCAACGCTGTCCTTCCTCTTCCTTCTCTTCTCGTTGTCAGGTAACACTGACACTGGGCCCGAGCCCAGAGTCCCGTTTTGTGCCCTTGGCCCCACGGGTCACAGTGGCCACTGTGACATCAACACCCTGCACCTGAAATACGGGCAGAGATGGTCCCAGCCCCCCCCACCCAGTGTGAGGCGGCCCCTTGGCAACCGAGGTTCCGCAGCGGGTCCCGAGCCCTCGGTAACCACAGAGCCGGGGCGGCTGCTGCTGCAGCAAGTGCAGGGTCAAATGCCAGGCCCTGGGGCAGCCACAGAGGACTGTTGGGCAGCCACTGCTGCACGAAAAGTGCTGTTCAGGCAGTGCCACTCCAGGGCTCTGGCCCCGGCCAAGGCAAATCTCTGCTCCTGCCCCTGACACAGGGAACACTGCCAGCACATGCTGGCAGATGCTGATTCTCCAGCAGAGGTGCCTGAGGACTGCAGGAAAGCCGACATCACTCCAGTCTTCAAAAAGGGCAGCAAGAGGGACCCAGGAAATGACAGGCCCAATACGGTCACCTCCATCCCCAGAAAGGGGACAGAACAACTCATGCCGCATGTCATCTCTAAGCCTGTGGAATAAAAGGAAGGGAAAATCATGCTTGACCAGTCTCCTAGCCTTCTGTAGTGGAGTGATTGGCTGGCTAGATGAGGGGAGAGCAGTGCCTGTTGTCTGCCGTGACTTCAGCAAGGCTTTTGACCCTGCCTCCCAGAATACCCTCACAGGCAGCTCAGGAAGTGTGGCTTAGATGAGTGGACACTGAGGGGGTTGAGACCTGGCTGAATGGCGGAGTTCAGAGGGTTGTGAGCGCGGGGCTCAGTGCTGGGGCCAGCCTTGTTTGACCGGTTGCCCAGTGACCTGGCAGAAGGGACGGAGAGCACCCTCAGCATGTTTGCTGATGGTATGGGACTGGGAGGAGTGGCTGAGGCACCACAAGGCTCTGCTGCCGTCCAGCGAGTCCTGGGCAGGTTCAAGCGTTGGGTGCAGAGGCACCTAGTAAATAGCAAAAAAATCTGGTAACTGGGTCTTTGTCTCGCTGCCTGAATTCAGGCTGGCAGGCAGATTTTAAACCAGCACAGGACACAGCTGCCCCTTGTGTAAGTACCACACTGCAGCGCAGATTAGAGCCGTAGAAGGGTAGAAGGCTTGGGGTTGGGAGAGCCCTTTAAAGGCCACCCCTTGCAAATCCCGCAGCCTCGGGGCTTCCACAGGCAGCCCCAGGGCTCTGGGCAGGGCACAGTCCACAGATGTGCCTGGGGGACAAGGCTCCTGTGCTGGAGCCTCTGTGGAGCTGCTAGGAGCTGGATGTTTTTCCCTGAGCTGGTTGGAAGGGATGGGGTTTCTTTCCT
>NW_020887484.1:1963-4030 GCF_003945725.1 Corapipo altera
CTAAGCCTTGGGCTTTGCAATAGCCTCCAATGTGTCAGGTGAAACATTAGGATGAAACAATCTACTAAACTCTACAACATCGAAATACCACTTGCCTAATTTTGCAAATGCGCAAAAATATTTTAAAAAGCAATCCTATACATTTATTGAAGGGATTTGATAAAGGGATTTGATATGTTGCTGACAGAACCAGTTTCACGTGTGTGATGTCCTTGATGCTTCCTGGCTGGGGGTGCATCTCCCAGCACTTGGTGCTGCCACACGACTCCTGTCACGGCAACTTCTAGATTGGCTGCATTAATTTGGGGTCCGACGTCGCTGGCGGGACTGGTTTCGCCTTTGGGATGTCCTCGATGCTTCCTCCCAGTGTCCTCCCAGTGTCACCAGTGGGGTCTAGTGTCACCAGTGACCTCCCTCAGTGTCACCAGAGGGGTCTGTGACCATCCCAGTATCACCAGTGACCCTCCTAGTATCACCAGTGTCACCTTTAACCCCTCCCAGCATCCCTCCCGGGGGTCTCCCAGCCCTAAACACCCCCCCGACTCCTCCCCTGGGGGTCTCCCCTTCCCTCTCGTCCCCAAAACACCCTAAACTCCCCCAAATCCCCCCCAAAACCCACTCGTGACCAGCGCCACGACCCCCGCCAGTCGCCACGCCAACCTCCCCAACATGGCGGCGCCGGAAGTGACCACCGAGATGGAGGCGCGCACGCCGCGCCGCTCTGCCCGCACTAACTCTATCCTCAGTCCTCCAGCCAGGGTTTTTCGGCTTTTCCCGAGTTTTTTTCCCCCTTTTCCCTGATTTTTCCCCTCCCGTAAACACCTGAATCCCATAAACACCTGAATCCCCTCATGGCATCGCCAAGTCCTGGATTTCACCCTCTGGGTTCGTCCAAATGTTTCCATTTTCATCCACCAACCGCATGGTTTGCTACAACCCTGAGTAACAATATTAAGAAAAAAAACAACCCCGAAATTCCCAAAATTCTCCCGGAATTCCGCGATCTGCACATGTGGATCCCACCCCAACCTCTTGGGGCGACCCAGACCCCACATCCCGGATTTTGGGAGGGGGGTGAGGCCGTGTTTTTTGTCCCAAATTGTGTGTGTGTGGGGGAGTAAAGTTGGGAATTGTGGATCCCGTTCCCGAGGGGATGATCCCATGGAAAATACAGGATGATCCCTTGGGAAAATTGGGATATGGCATGGAAAAAGAGGTCAGAAGGAGGTGTTTGAGGTGGGAATCAGGGAAGATTTTGGGGTTTCAATTTGGGAATTGTGGATCCCATTCCCAAGGGGATGATCCCACAGGAATACCGGGATAATCCCAGTTGATCCCACGGGAACACCGAGATCCAGGGGGTCAGGAATGGGAGGTTTTAGGGTGGGATTCAGGGCCGATTTGGGGTATTGTGGATCCTATTCCCCAGGGAATGATCCCATGGGAACACTGGGGTGATCCCACAGGAAAACTGGGATGATCCCAGAAAATCCCAGCGGAACACTGGGATCTAGGGGGTTGGGAACGGGGAGTTTTGGGGTGGGATTCAGGGAGGATTTTGGGGTCCCAAGCCAGGAATTGCAGATCCCATTCCCAGCGGGACGATCCTGGGACGCTCCCGCTGGAATACTGGGACATTCCCAGGGGAACACCGGGATCCAGGCAGTTGGGAATGGGAGGCTTTGGGGTGGGATTCAGGGATGATTTTGGGACTTGTGGATCCCATTCCCAAGGGGATGATCCCATGGGAACACTGGGATTATCCCAGACGATTCCATGGGAACACCGGGATCCGGGGGTTGGGAATGGGGGGCTTTGGGGTGGCAATCAAAGAGGATTTTGGGGTCCCAAGCCGGGAATTGCGGATCCCGTTCCCAGCGGGACGCTCCCAGCGGAATACTGGGATGCTCCCATGGGAACACCGGGATCCAGAGGGTCGGGAAGGAGGGATTTTCCCGGGATTCCCCCCTACTCGTGGTGGGCCATGAGCAGCATCATGGCCATGCCTGCCAGCAGCTGCAGCAGCGCCGGCCCCGGGCCGGAATTCCGCAGGATCTCGGGAATGAC
>NW_020887485.1:0-2394 GCF_003945725.1 Corapipo altera
CCCTCAGTTCATTTGCAAAAGTTGTTTCATATGTTAAGGTTTTTTTTGTACACAGGTGTTCGTAGCTGCCTGCATGATGAATGAAACCTTGGAAAGAAAACAAGGTTGATGCTGTTTTCTGCGGGTAACAATGGTAACATCAGGAGCTGTTGTGGCTAACAGTTTCCTCAATATTGTTAGAACATAGTTTTTGGAGCACAGTTCTTTTTAGTATTATAAGCACAGTTTTTCTTAGTTATATACACCTTTTAGTATATTTTTTAAGCACATGACATTAAGGATTCAAGAGAGTGTATTGTACGAACTTTAAAGTATTACAAGAGCACAATTTTTCAGCATTATGTGCACATTTTAGTGTTGTTAAGGCACAGTATTTTTAGTTTTGCTGGAGCACAATTTGTCAGTATGTTTAAGCATATAATTATAGAAGGTAAAGATCTTAGATTATTCACTGAGTACTGGTGGAGGACAGTTTTCCTGTCTGATGGAGAAGCCTTCACACCAAAAGGTACTAGAGAATTAGTATGGTCTCGTACTTCATGAGACACAGTGAAATGAGATTCAAAAGTATGTTTGTGTGAAGCATGTTTGAATGATGGTGGCCACCGTGTGAAAGTGAACGAATGAAAATGTATGCATGTATATGTGTGAATATTCACTTACACATACATAAACGTTTTGAATAAACAAATACACCGATACTTTTACATAAAATGGCAAAAAATCCTGAAAAACACTCTCCAGGCTGCAATAGAATGGAATGCAAAGAGTGCAATAGAAACAGAAGATCCAGTGTTAATATATGATTATGTCATTGTGTTGTTTAAGGGCAAAGGTGTGAAAAAGAATAATAGAAGACATATGGCCCAGAGTTTAATGGAGTTCCATTTCCAAGGATTTTCTGGCCGGAGTGGAAGTTTTAAGAATCAATCCTCACTTTTAGGCACACTTTCAGAATACACATCTTGGGGTCAATAGGTTAAGTTTAGTAATGATAGTAGTGTTATTGTATGTCTGCGTTGATTCAAATGTTATGGGTACAATAAGGAATGTTACAGAAATGCAATTTAAATTGTTCAAACTCCAACGGGGCATTTGTCGGAGGACAGAAATTGTGTGAACAATTTCTATTGCATTTCTGAGACCTTCACCTTGGCATGGCTTGGTGCAGACAGTAAAAAGATACTGCACCACTGCTATGGCTGCAGGCCTTGTGCCAAGGTGAAGGAGGAGTTGTTCTGTCAGGAAAACAAGTTTTATGGACGCCTGCTGTTATCCAATTAGTACTGTACACCACAGTATGTTTTCCTTATGTATCCAATGTGGCCTGGGGAAGAGCCACATGTCTCTGTGCCACGGGCAGCATATAAGCTGCCTTTCCTCTAATAAAGGGGACATTTTTGCCAATCATATTGATTCGTGTGCAAGTCTGTCCGAGCCTCTCCGCCGATATCTGGCGCCCGTTTTAACAGGGAGTTCTACTTCGCCGAGTTCTGCTGGGACGTAAGGCGGATGAAGGAGCTGAGGGAAGCGGTCGTGAAGGCAGCGCTGTCCCCGGCGCTGTAGTAAAGGCCGTGCGCACGGCACCGAGGAAATCTTACCCTGGCCCGGTGAGTCGACCGAGGGAGAGAGCATGGGGCCCGCAGCATCCAAAGGGGATGAGGCCGTGGAAACGCTCCTCCGATATATATTCTCTCTAGGAGAGCCTGTTTCTGATGAAAAAGCCCCTAAGGGGTTAATGGACTGGGTGAGAGCGAGGAATCTACTTCCCACTACTCACACCGCCTTTCAGGTGTCCACAAGGGACACTACAAGGGAATTGTTTTGGGACAAGATCTCTGCGGGATCAGGAGACGCTAGAAAGTGTACTATGGTTGGGCGTCTGGCAGTTGAGTCGCTACAAGACTTAAGTTCTGAGCGACGGGAACTCATAAATGTTCAAACAACTCTGTCGGGAGACGGCGGGACTACGGCAAGTCCCTGCCCCGGTCGGTCCGTTGTAGGGGAGATCCCCGTGCCTGCGGCTGCGAAGTTGCGAATGCTAGGAAGCTTAACAGCAGCGGGATCACCTCTGTTTAGCACCGTGTATGTAGCAGCAGGACGTGTAGAGGCTGCAGGAAAATCAGTAGCGGCGGAGACTAAAGTTGGAGCCGTGCCAGCGGCACCGCTCTCTACTGCGGCTGCGCAGTCGGCAGTGTCACTCTTCACTGTGCCTGCTACTGGGCATGTGTCGCCTGGAACGACGCTGCCAAAAGCCTCCGCGTCGCTAGATGGCGCTGCATCGCTGGCGCCTGAGGCCTCCATGAAACCCGGAAGGCAGCCACTGCGGCTCGCTGCCTTGGCAACGGACGCTGTTTTCGGGAAAAAAAAAAAAAAAAAAAAAAAAAAAAAAAG
>NW_020887485.1:2494-2939 GCF_003945725.1 Corapipo altera
TTTTCGGGAAAAAAAAAAAAAAAAAAAAAAAAGAGGACACGCGTTTCCAGGATTATTCAAACAGCTGCCAGAGTCCGGCGTGCCGGCGCTGGCAGCCACAGCAAGAGGCGACAGAGGGACCTCAGCGACAGAGGCACCTCAGCGACAGAGGCAACGCCGACAGCTACTTCTGCAGAGCCAGCCAGACTTCTGCGGGGATCCCCGGGAGCTGCACGGCGTGAGAGGCGGCCCGGGGAACAGCAACTCGGCGGTGACTGGCTTGCGGGGGAGTAGCCCCGCAGAATCCGGACATGACAGTAATTGAGAACAGAAAGCAGAATCTCTCTCTTTAGTCCTTCTACTCACTTGTAGATGACTTAAAATTGAAAGATTGTGTTTTACTAAAAGTTAGCATGCACGAAATTTTAAGAGTTTCCCAGGGAATGAATCTTTATATAAAAGCTTT
>NW_020887485.1:3039-4029 GCF_003945725.1 Corapipo altera
TACAAATCTGCAAGTAGGATGAGTGGAAAGCTAGCAAGCTGGGGATTTCCTTAATTCTTAGGTGAAATATCTCTCTAAATCCCTGAATCTACTACTCCGGAGTTGGGGAAATCTCTGTCACCGACAAGGTCTTTCCACTTATTCTTTTTGTATGTGGTATTATATTGCTAGCAAGCAAAGATCAGAGTTGGACTCACAACTTGCATTTTTCTCCAGCATAGAAAGTTATAATATGATTATATTTGTATTATGGATTTAGCCAAGATTTGGAGACAAACTTTCCTGAATTGTGTGCTGCCAAGTTGTTCTTGCAGCAGTGTTAAAGGTAAAAGCTAAAGCTAAGCCCTGTCTTCAAGACTAGCCCTGTCTGACTAGCCATATGATTGGGACTGAAGTTAAATAAGAGATTCTTACACAAATTTGGTGTTCTATTTCGGCCTTGTTTCAGAAGCTTATAGAGGTTAAATCTCAGGTGGAGTCTTTCCCCTGGTGCTGTTCTTTTTTCATGTGTCATGCTGTCCGTGGGCTGTAGCTGTGTGGGCTGTGCAGAAGGCAGAGTCCTTTGACCTTTTCTGTGTTTTCGAGAGTTTAAATCACGGTTTGTCGATGTTGCTGCCCTGCTTGATCAGCCTGTTGCCGGGGGGGGGGGGCCCTGCAGACTGTCAGGGCCATCCTGCATCCTTTCTCAGAAGCATCAACAGCGTTACAAATAGTGTGTCTCTAGGCCTCCTGACTGGAGACCAGAGTGCACCAGTTATGTTGATCAGTGTGGCCAGGGCTGCGATGTCGTTTCAGGGAGTCCTTGTGTCTTCTTTTCGGGGCTTCTTTCATACAGCAGCTGGTGGCAATATTCATCGTGAAACATTTGGGGATTCTACATCAGACATTGATTATCTTGCGGTGCTTGTCTTTGTATGTGTTTCATCCCAGTAATGTTACAGCGGGTAGCAAGATTTATTTGGAATCGGCATATGACAGAAACCTTTTGGG
>NW_020887486.1:0-990 GCF_003945725.1 Corapipo altera
CCCAAAAGGTTTCTGTCATATGCCGATTCCAAATAAATCTTGCTACCCGCTGTAACATTACTGGGATGAAACACATACAAAGACAAGCACCGCAAGATAATCAATGTCTGATGTAGAATCCCCAAATGTTTCACGATGAATATTGCCACCAGCTGCTGTATGAAAGAAGCCCCGAAAAGAAGACACAAGGACTCCCTGAAACGACATCGCAGCCCTGGCCACACTGATCAACATAACTGGTGCACTCTGGTCTCCAGTCAGGAGGCCTAGAGACACACTATTTGTAACGCTGTTGATGCTTCTGAGAAAGGATGCAGGATGGCCCTGACAGTCTGCAGGGCCCCCCCCCCCCGGCAACAGGCTGATCAAGCAGGGCAGCAACATCGACAAACCGTGATTTAAACTCTCGAAAACACAGAAAAGGTCAAAGGACTCTGCCTTCTGCACAGCCCACACAGCTACAGCCCACGGACAGCATGACACATGAAAAAAGAACAGCACCAGGGGAAAGACTCCACCTGAGATTTAACCTCTATAAGCTTCTGAAACAAGGCCGAAATAGAACACCAAATTTGTGTAAGAATCTCTTATTTAACTTCAGTCCCAATCATATGGCTAGTCAGACAGGGCTAGTCTTGAAGACAGGGCTTAGCTTTAGCTTTTACCTTTAACACTGCTGCAAGAACAACTTGGCAGCACACAATTCAGGAAAGTTTGTCTCCAAATCTTGGCTAAATCCATAATACAAATATAATCATATTATAACTTTCTATGCTGGAGAAAAATGCAAGTTGTGAGTCCAACTCTGATCTTTGCTTGCTAGCAATATAATACCACATACAAAAAGAATAAGTGGAAAGACCTTGTCGGTGACAGAGATTTCCCCAACTCCGGAGTAGTAGATTCAGGGATTTAGAGAGATATTTCACCTAAGAATTAAGGAAATCCCCAGCTTGCTAGCTTTCCACTCATCCTACTTGCAGATTTGTA
>NW_020887486.1:1090-1535 GCF_003945725.1 Corapipo altera
AAAGCTTTTATATAAAGATTCATTCCCTGGGAAACTCTTAAAATTTCGTGCATGCTAACTTTTAGTAAAACACAATCTTTCAATTTTAAGTCATCTACAAGTGAGTAGAAGGACTAAAGAGAGAGATTCTGCTTTCTGTTCTCAATTACTGTCATGTCCGGATTCTGCGGGGCTACTCCCCCGCAAGCCAGTCACCGCCGAGTTGCTGTTCCCCGGGCCGCCTCTCACGCCGTGCAGCTCCCGGGGATCCCCGCAGAAGTCTGGCTGGCTCTGCAGAAGTAGCTGTCGGCGTTGCCTCTGTCGCTGAGGTGCCTCTGTCGCTGAGGTCCCTCTGTCGCCTCTTGCTGTGGCTGCCAGCGCCGGCACGCCGGACTCTGGCAGCTGTTTGAATAATCCTGGAAACGCGTGTCCTCTTTTTTTTTTTTTTTTTTTTTTTTCCCGAAAA
>NW_020887486.1:1635-4029 GCF_003945725.1 Corapipo altera
CTTTTTTTTTTTTTTTTTTTTTTTTTTTTTTTCCCGAAAACAGCGTCCGTTGCCAAGGCAGCGAGCCGCAGTGGCTGCCTTCCGGGTTTCATGGAGGCCTCAGGCGCCAGCGATGCAGCGCCATCTAGCGACGCGGAGGCTTTTGGCAGCGTCGTTCCAGGCGACACATGCCCAGTAGCAGGCACAGTGAAGAGTGACACTGCCGACTGCGCAGCCGCAGTAGAGAGCGGTGCCGCTGGCACGGCTCCAACTTTAGTCTCCGCCGCTACTGATTTTCCTGCAGCCTCTACACGTCCTGCTGCTACATACACGGTGCTAAACAGAGGTGATCCCGCTGCTGTTAAGCTTCCTAGCATTCGCAACTTCGCAGCCGCAGGCACGGGGATCTCCCCTACAACGGACCGACCGGGGCAGGGACTTGCCGTAGTCCCGCCGTCTCCCGACAGAGTTGTTTGAACATTTATGAGTTCCCGTCGCTCAGAACTTAAGTCTTGTAGCGACTCAACTGCCAGACGCCCAACCATAGTACACTTTCTAGCGTCTCCTGATCCCGCAGAGATCTTGTCCCAAAACAATTCCCTTGTAGTGTCCCTTGTGGACACCTGAAAGGCGGTGTGAGTAGTGGGAAGTAGATTCCTCGCTCTCACCCAGTCCATTAACCCCTTAGGGGCTTTTTCATCAGAAACAGGCTCTCCTAGAGAGAATATATATCGGAGGAGCGTTTCCACGGCCTCATCCCCTTTGGATGCTGCGGGCCCCATGCTCTCTCCCTCGGTCGACTCACCGGGCCAGGGTAAGATTTCCTCGGTGCCGTGCGCACGGCCTTTACTACAGCGCCGGGGACAGCGCTGCCTTCACGACCGCTTCCCTCAGCTCCTTCATCCGCCTTACGTCCCAGCAGAACTCGGCGAAGTAGAACTCCCTGTTAAAACGGGCGCCAGATATCGGCGGAGAGGCTCGGACAGACTTGCACACGAATCAATATGATTGGCAAAAATGTCCCCTTTATTAGAGGAAAGGCAGCTTATATGCTGCCCGTGGCACAGAGACATGTGGCTCTTCCCCAGGCCACATTGGATACATAAGGAAAACATACTGTGGTGTACAGTACTAATTGGATAACAGCAGGCGTCCATAAAACTTGTTTTCCTGACAGAACAACTCCTCCTTCACCTTGGCACAAGGCCTGCAGCCATAGCAGTGGTGCAGTATCTTTTTACTGTCTGCACCAAGCCATGCCAAGGTGAAGGTCTCAGAAATGCAATAGAAATTGTTCACACAATTTCTGTCCTCCGACAAATGCCCCGTTGGAGTTTGAACAATTTAAATTGCATTTCTGTAACATTCCTTATTGTACCCATAACATTTGAATCAACGCAGACATACAATAACACTACTATCATTACTAAACTTAACCTATTGACCCCAAGATGTGTATTCTGAAAGTGTGCCTAAAAGTGAGGATTGATTCTTAAAACTTCCACTCCGGCCAGAAAATCCTTGGAAATGGAACTCCATTAAACTCTGGGCCATATGTCTTCTATTATTCTTTTTCACACCTTTGCCCTTAAACAACACAATGACATAATCATATATTAACACTGGATCTTCTGTTTCTATTGCACTCTTTGCATTCCATTCTATTGCAGCCTGGAGAGTGTTTTTCAGGATTTTTTGCCATTTTATGTAAAAGTATCGGTGTATTTGTTTATTCAAAACGTTTATGTATGTGTAAGTGAATATTCACACATATACATGCATACATTTTCATTCGTTCACTTTCACACGGTGGCCACCATCATTCAAACATGCTTCACACAAACATACTTTTGAATCTCATTTCACTGTGTCTCATGAAGTACGAGACCATACTAATTCTCTAGTACCTTTTGGTGTGAAGGCTTCTCCATCAGACAGGAAAACTGTCCTCCACCAGTACTCAGTGAATAATCTAAGATCTTTACCTTCTATAATTATATGCTTAAACATACTGACAAATTGTGCTCCAGCAAAACTAAAAATACTGTGCCTTAACAACACTAAAATGTGCACATAATGCTGAAAAATTGTGCTCTTGTAATACTTTAAAGTTCGTACAATACACTCTCTTGAATCCTTAATGTCATGTGCTTAAAAAATATACTAAAAGGTGTATATAACTAAGAAAAACTGTGCTTATAATACTAAAAAGAACTGTGCTCCAAAAACTATGTTCTAACAATATTGAGGAAACTGTTAGCCACAACAGCTCCTGATGTTACCATTGTTACCCGCAGAAAACAGCATCAACCTTGTTTTCTTTCCAAGGTTTCATTCATCATGCAGGCAGCTACGAACACCTGTGTACAAAAAAAACCTTAACATATGAAACAACTTTTGCAAATGAACTGAGGG
>NW_020887487.1:0-4028 GCF_003945725.1 Corapipo altera
GTCTGCACCAAACCATGCCAAGGTGAAGGTCTCAGAAATGCAATAGATATTGTTCACACAATTTCTGTCCTCCGACAAATGCCCTGTTGGAGTTTGAACAATTTAAATTGCATTTCTGTAACATTCCTTATTGTACCCATTACATTTGAATCAACGCAGACATACAATAACACTACTATCATTACTAAACTTAACCTATTGACCCAAAGATGTGTATTCTGAAAGTGTGCCTAAAAGTGAGGGTTGATTCTTAAAACTTCCACTCCGTCCAGAACATCCTTGGAAATGGAACTCCATTAAACTCTGGGCCATAAGTCTTCTATTGTTCTCTTTCACACCTTTGCCCTTAAACAACACAATGACATAAACATATATTAACACTGGATCTTCTGTTTCTATTGCACTCTTTGCATACCATTCTATTGCAGCCCGGAGAGTGTGTTTCAGGATTTTTTGCCATTTTATGTAAAAGTATCGGTGTATTTGTTTATTCAAAAACGTTTATGTATGTGTAAGTGAATATTCACACATATACATGCATACATTTTCATTCGTTCACTTTCACACGGTGGCCACCATCATTCAAACACGCTTCACACAAACATACTTTTGAAACTCATTTCACTGTGTCTCATGAAGTACGAGACCATACTAATTCTCTAGTACCTTTTGGTGTGAAGGCTTCTCCATCAGACAGGAAAACTTTCCTCCACCAGTACTCAGTGAATAATCTAAGATCTTTACCTTCTATAATTATATGCTTAAACATACTGACAAATTGTGCTCCAGCAAAACTAAAAATACTGTGCCTTAACAACACTAAAATGTGCTCATAATGCTGAAAAATTGTGCTCTTGTAATACTTACTTTAAAGTTCGTACAATACACTCTCTTGAATCCTTAATGTCATGTGCTTAAAAAATATACTAAAAGGTGTATATGACTAAGAAAAACTGTGCTTATAATACTAAAAAGAACTGTGATCCAAAAACTATGTTCTAACAATACTGAGGAAACTGTTAGCCACAACAGCTCCTGATGTTACCATTGTTACCCGCAGAAAACAGCATCAACCTTGTTTTCTTTCCAAGGTTTCATTCATCCTGCAGGCAGCTACGAACACCTGTGTACAAAAAAAACCTTAACATATGAAACAACTTTTGCAAATGAACTGAGGGGGCTGCCACCTGTTCTTTCCCCGTTTCTGTCTTGCAAAAGTGTTGTACAAATTCTTAAAGCACTGACCTCTATACCAAAGACATAGTATTGTCTGGCAATTTGGTAGTAGTTTTCAAAGTATACAAGTAATCCACCCTTTTAAAGTTTTTCTAGTTTGGAGATGATATAGAATTTTACCTCAAAAATTGGTATGTCACAATCACATATAATTTTGGGTAGACTCATAACCCAAAAGGTTTCTGTCATATGCCAATTCCAAATAAACCTTGCTACCCGCTGTAACACTACTGGGATGAAACACATACAAAGACGAGCACCGCAAGATAATCAATGTCTGATGTAGAATCCCCAAATGTTTCATGATGAATATTGCCACCAGCTGCTGTATGAAAGAAGCCCCGAAAAGAAGACACAAGGACTCCCTGAAACGACATCACAGCCCTGACCACACTGATCAACATAACTGGTGCACTCTGGTCTCCAGTCAGGAGGCCTAGAGACACACTATTTGTAACGCTGTTGATGCTTCTGAGAAAGGACGCAGGATGACCCTGACAGTCTGCAGGGCCCCACCGCAACAGGCAGATCAAGCAGGGCAGCAACATCGACAAACCTTGATTTAAACCCTGGAAAACACAGAAAAGTTCAAAGGACCCTGCCTCCTGCACAGCCCACACAGCTACAGCCCATGGACAGCATGACACACGAAAAAGGAACAGCACTGGGGGAAAGGCTCCACCTGAGATTTAACCTCTATGAGCCTCTGAAACAAGGTTGAAATAGAACACTAAACTTGTGTAAGAATCTCTTATTTAACTTCAGTCCTAATCATATGGTTAGTCAGACAGGGCTAGTCTTGAAGACAGGGCTTAGTTTTAGCTTTTACCTTTAACACTGCTGCAAGAACAACTTGGCAGCACACAATTCAGGAAAGTTTGTCTCGAAATCTTGGCTAAATCCATAATACAAATATAATCATATTATAACTTTCTATGCTGGAGAAAAATGCAAGTTGTGAGTCCAACTCTGATCTTTGCTTGCTAGCAATATAATACCACATACAAAAAGAATAAATGGAAACACCTTGTTGGTGACAGAGATTTCCCCAACTCCGGAGTAGTAGATTCAGGGATCTAGAGAGATATTTTACCTAAGAATTAAGGAAATCTCCAGCCTGCTAGCTTTCCACTCATCCTACTTGCAGATTTGTAGTTTTTGTAAGGTAATTTCTACTCTCTCCCTAGATCTGAGAAACTGCTGGAGGTGGTTTGAGTCCCACCCAGGTGCTAAGCAACAAATGATCTCTATTGTGTGAACCTTATGTCTCCTCCTGCTAAGGCTGAACACGAAATTTGGGCAGAAGGTCTTTACAGGGGTAAGATGTAACTAAAAACAAGGTAATTCACTAAAGCTTTTATATAAAGATTCATTCCCTGGGAAACTCTTAAAATTTCTTGCATGCTAACTTTTAGTAAAAACACAATCTTTCAATTTTAAGTCATCTACAAGTGAGTAGAAGGACTAAAGAGAGAGATTCTGCTTTCCGTTCTCAATTACTGTCATGTCCGGATTCTGCGGGGCTACTCCCCCCCAAGCCAATCACCGCCGAGCTGCTGTTCCCCGGGCCGCCCCTCACGCCGTGCAGCTCCCGGGGATCCCCGCAGAAGTCTGGCTGGCTCTGCAGAAGTAGCTGTCGGCGTTGCCTCTGTCTCTGAGGTGCCTCTGTCGCTGAGGTCCCTCTGTCGCCTCTTGCTGTGGCTGCCAGCGCCGGCACGCCGGACCCTGGCAGCTGTTTGAATAATCCTGGAAACGCGTGTCCTCTTTTTTGTTGTTTTTGTTTGTTTGTTTGTTTGGGGTTTTGTTTGTTTGTTTTTTCCCGAAAACAGCGTCCGTTGCCAAGGCAGCGAGCCACAGTGGCTGTCTTCCGGGTTTCATTGAGGCCTCAGGCGCCAGCGATGCAGCGCCATCTAGCGACGCGGAGGCTCCTAGCAGCGTCGTTCCAGGTGACACATGCGCAGTAGCAGGCACAGTGAGGAGTGACACTGCCAACTGCGCAGCCGCAGTAGAGAGCGGTGCCGCTGGCACGGCTCCAACTTTAGTCTCTGCCGCTACTGATATTCCTGCAGTCTCTACACGTCCTGCTGCTACATACACGGTGCTAAACAGAGGTGATCCCGCTGCTGTTAAGCTTCCTAGCATTCGCAACTTCGCAGCCGCAGGCACGGGGATCTCCCCTACAACGGACCGACCGGGGCAGGGACTTGCCGTAGTCCCGCCGTCTCCCGACAGAGCCGTTGGAACATTTATGAGTTCCCGTCGCTCAGAACTTAAGTCTTGTAGCGACTCAACTGCCAGACGCCCAACCATAGTACACCTTCTAGCGTCTCCTGATCCCGTAGAGATCTCGTCCCAAAACAATTCCTTTATAGTGTCCCTTGTGGACACCTGAAAGGCGGTGTGAGCAGTGGGAAGTAGATTCCTTGCTCTCACCCAGTCCCTTAACCCCTTAGGGGCTTTTTCATCAGAAACAGGCTCTCCTAGAGAGAATATATATCGGAGGAGCGTTTCCACGGCCTCATCCTCTTTGGATGCCGCGGGCCCCATGCTCTCTCCCTCGGTCGACTCACCGGGCCAGGGTAAGATTTCCTCTGTGCCGTGCGCACGGCCTTCACTACAGCGCCGGGGACAGCGCTGCCTTCACGACCGCTTCCCTCAGCTCCCCTGTTCGCCTTACGTCCCTGCAGAACTCGGCGAAATAGAACTCCCTGTTAAACGGGCGCCAGGTATCGGCGGAGAGGCTCGGACAGAATTGCACACGAATCAATATGATTGGCAAAAATGTCCCCTTT
>NW_020887488.1:0-2852 GCF_003945725.1 Corapipo altera
TCCCATTTCCTACAGTGCAAAGGGGCTGCAGGGAATGATTCCCCTGCTCTTGCAAATCTGCCAAAACCTGCAGGGCACACAAGTGGGAGCTTCAGGAATTTGCTGGCCTTGGGAGTGGAGCTCACAGGGTATTGAGAGGAACATATCCCTCAAATACAATCTCTCTGCATACACAATATGTGTCTGGACAGGCAGATAAAGCAATAATCAGATATATTCTGTATCATATGTATGGCACATATTCTATAGAATCCATCCTTAAGTGTTGTATGATAGATCTGTAAGATAATATAAATAATAAGCAGTAATAAGGCAAGTGTCCTCCTTAGGGACACACACTTCAGAAGGGAACTTGCACTTGCCCCCCCCCCCCTCTTCAGCTTCGAGCCACGTGGTGCCACAGAGGGGGACAGAACTCCTGTGGAACATTCTATTCCACTGACACAGAGCAAGGAATAAACCCAAACTATTGCCTGGGTTTGTTCCCTGGGGGTCTCTGCAGCAGCAAGCACAGCCCCACACTGACTGCTCTGGGCTGTGCAGGCATTTGTGCTTCTGCCTGTCTGACACACACACACAAAAGTCTGGTGTAGTGCTGCCCTCAGGAAACCCCCCCAGCCTTGCTTCAGCTAAAGCCGTGGAATTTGTGTTTGTTTCCCTTGGGTTCAGGGTCAGGCTGTGCCTGTGTCCAGCCCAGAGGCTCAGAAAAGCATTTCTCCCATCCCACTGCAATCTGCTGCTGCAGACAGGACCCAGGCTCTGGTGGCACTGGGAGTGAACAGCAGAGTGTTTCCAGGGACTCTCTGAATGAACACAAGTGTCCAAAGAAAGCAGCACAAGTGTCCACAGAAGTCCCAGTCCTTCATCCTTGAATGAGCTTGTTCAGCCCAGGAAAAACTGTCTAAGTTTTATTTCCATGGAAGGAGGTTTTTCCTACTTTAACATGGGTTTAGTTCCAAACCGGTTTCTTCATTTCCTCCTCCCAATTTCCCTGAAGGACACTGACAGGGACCATGGACACTGACAGGGATCACAGAGTTTGTCCCTTGGCCATACAGCTCCTGTTGTTTGGCAGCACAGGAGAGGTTCATTAGAGCCCAGGCTCCAATCGCAGGGCTCCCCTTGAAGATGAGCTTGAAATCAAACAACTTTCCTGCTGGAGAGTTAAATTCAGTCCCCATCACCTTTTTTTTGGGCTGAATCTTCCTGTTTGAGTGTATTTTTTACTCAATCTCAACTTTTTGCAGTTTGGGGTGGCGAGAGTCTTCTTGCTATTTCTGAGGGGTTTTTGGCTGAATCTCAGTGGTTTGGATTTTTCTGGGCTGAATCTTGGTGTTTTGGAGGCTTTTTTGGTCACAGGATGCCTGGTGATTTCTAGAGATGGACTTGGGCAGGAGGAACCCCCAAGCCAATGTGCTCAGCCCTTGTTTTCACCCCTCATCAGGATTTGTCCTTCCCAAAGCTTGGGCAGATGGAGGAGGAGGCTGCGAGGAAGAGGAAGATGCCTTGGGCCCCCCAGGCAGGTGAGGAGGAAGTCAGTGGCCCTTTGGGCGGGTGTTGTGCTGGCTCTGTCAGCCGAGCATGGCCCCAGCTGCAGGACAACCCCGCTGCCGCCGCCGTCCTGCCGGGGCCGGAGTTGGGGGGATGTCCTTGGCCTTCCCTGTGGGCCGGAGGCAAATCCCCTCCCTGTCCTTCTTGCTTCCTGCCCCAGGCCCCGAGCTGAGGACGGAGAGCCCGGAGGACAAATCCCCCCGTGAGACCCTGGTGGGAGAGGCCGTTTTGAAGGGCTCCACGGCACAGGAAGGCAGCGGGGAGGAAGAGGCTCAGAGATCCCCCCACAGGAGGGGCTCCAAAGCCAGCCCAGGGTGCTCTGAGGAGGAAAGAGCCAGCCTGTGCTGGGAAGGCGGCCGGGACTTGAGGCAGAGCTCCAACCTGGTGGTCCCTGAGCAGCCTCCCAGCAGGGAGAAGGCCTTCAAGTGCTTGGAATGTGGAAAGAGCTTCAGGAAGAGCACCCACCTCCTCAGCCACCAGAACATCCATACTGGGGAACGTCCCTACACATGTGGGGAATGTGGGAAGAGCTTCAAGTTCAGCTCCAACCTTCACACCCACCAGCAAATTCACACTGGGGAATGGCCCTATACGTGTGGGGAGTGTGGGAAGAGCTTCAGGCGGAGCTCTGCCCTGATCCGACACCAGCACATCCACACTGGTGAACAGCTCTACCCGTGTGAGCAATGTGGGAAGAGCTTCAGTGACAGCTCCACCCTGATTGTGCACCAGCACATCCACACTGGGGAACGCCCCTACACCTGTGGGGAATGTGGGAAGAGCTTCAGGAGCAGCTCCAACCTCCACATCCACCAGCGCATCCACAGTGGGGAACGACCCTACAAGTGCTTGGAATGTGGGAAGAGGTTTCACACCAGCTCAGATCTCCTTAAGCACCAGCGGACGCACACAGATGAGAGACCCTTCCGCTGCACCGACTGCGGGAAGGGCTTCAAGCACAACTCCACCCTTGTCAAGCACCAGCGCATCCACACCGGGGAGAGGCCCTACAAGTGTGGGGAGTGTGGCAAGAGCTTCACCTGGAGCTCTAACTTGACCAAACACCAACAGACCCATCGGTAAGAGAAGCCCAACCAGTGCCCCGACTGCAGGAAGAGCTTTGGTTGCTGCTTCCACCCTGAATGAAGCCCCTGATGGTAAAGCAACCTATGGAATCACTCCTGGAGGTTGAGAGCAGAGATCTCCCCACGAGCGTTGGTCTGGGGGAGTTCCATCCATCTCTAATTATGAATTATTGCTTTTGTGCCAGCTTGAGTAGAATTGCTTCAACAATTGCTTTA
>NW_020887488.1:2862-4021 GCF_003945725.1 Corapipo altera
GGAATGTGCTGCACAGGCCTTTTTCTTTCTATTCTTCATCTCAGCAGAGTTTTCCCTCCTCACCATCATGTGCTACGACCGCTATGTTGCCATCTGCAAACCCCTGCACTATGGGACCCTCCTGGGCAGCAGAGCTTGTGCCCACATGGCAGCAGCTGCCTGGGTCACTGGCTTTCTCATTGCTCTACTGCACACAGCCAATACATTTTCCCTGCCCCTGTGCCAGGGCAATGCCCTGGGCCAGTTCTTCTGTGAAATCCCACACATCCTCAAGCTCTCCTGCTCACACTCAGGCTACCGCAGGGAAATTGGGCTCATGGTGATTGGTGCTTCACTTTTTTTAGTGTCCTTTGTTTTCATTGTTTTCTCCTATGTGCAGATCTTCAGGGCTGTGCTGAGGATCCCCTCTCAGCAGGGAAGGCACAAAGCCTTTTCCACGTGCCTCCCTCACCTGGTTGTGGTCTCCCTGTTCCTCAGTACTGCCATATTTTCAAACCTCAAACCCCCCTCCATCTCCTCCCAAACCCTGGATCTGGCACTATCAGTTCTGTACTCGGTGGTTCCTCCAGCACTGAACCCCCTCATCTACAGCCTGAGGAACCAGGAGCTCAACGATGCCATGAGGAAACTGATAACTGGGTGTTTTTCAGAAGCAATAAACTCTCCTTCTTCTGCATGTTATGGACCTCATTAAAGGCCAATCCTGTTATGGACTTCATTAAAGGCCCAACATCTCTTCTCTATTTTTTGCTCCTAGTAAGGGTGTTATTTTTTTGAGAATTTGTTCACATCAAAAATCTTTTTATATAAAAATATATCTATAAAGATATATATATATAAAAATATATATATATATCTTTTTATATATACATAAACACCATTTTCAGTTCAGTGTTTGCCTTTCTAGCCTGGCCCACAGGCTGTACAAATTGGCAATTGTACTTGCTGTGTGTTTCAACCAAATAAAGAACTCTGCATTGGCTTGTTTGCCTGACATCTTTCCTCTCTGACTTCTCTGCAGCTGCAGGGTCAGAGCCTCTGTGCAGAGCTGGGCCACAAAAGAGTCCCAGCAGAGCAGCACTGCCAGGGAGCAGCAGCCCTTCTCCTGCCTGGCCTCCTCTCCCTTCCCTTCCACACTGTCCTGCAGAGCCCTGTGTTG
>NW_020887489.1:0-4020 GCF_003945725.1 Corapipo altera
GATCCCACAGCATTTCAGAACAATTCTTAATCTCACGTTGGTCTACCTCAGAAATAAAATTGTACTCTTGTTACAGAGTTACAGAAGCTTTAAGTAACCTGCTTTCCATGCAAATTGCAGACTGTATTTGAAAGCAACAGAAAAACTAACTCTATTCTGCAAGTCACTAACCCCAGCATGCCCTTTAAATAGCTACAAATTCTTTTCTCCCAAGAATTAACCATTACATAGTAATGTACCCCTGTCTCTTTTCCCTCTCCTATAACTTCTTGAGTTCAGGCAATATTTAATTCAATTAATATCTCAGCATTTTCTTCACATATATCTTTCTGATTATTTATTTTCTGAACTGGAGAAATATTTGGAACCTACAATAAATTAAACACCTTTTATTGACTCTTTTCCATTATATTCCCAGGAGAACAAAGTAGGACTGAATGTATTAAAAAAGGTTAAAAAAGTCCCTTGCTTGTCCAGCTTAGCAAGAAAAGTGGCTGCTAGTAAACTGTTCCCTGATGATGAAGGCAGCTAGCAGGCATTTCTGACAGTTTTTTTACTACTGTTCAGTGTAAAGATCAGGAGGGATCTCAAAGTACTTTGAGCTCACACCACTGAAATAACATCAGTCAGAATAAGAGGCTCATTACCAGGACCATCAAATAACCCCACATATTCACTTGATGCAGGACCTGAACTTGTAAGAATATTTCTATTCAAACTCATCCATCACAGAGGCTTTCCTATCCCAGGACAAGTAGCAGGACTATCTTTACTTCCAGAAGACTGAACTCCAGGACTAGGAGAAGTACCACAAACTCAATTTTGCAGAAGTTCTTCACAGGTGAAACCACATCTGTGAGTAGATTGAATGCACTGTAAGGACACAAAGCTCAAACAAACAGCATTTCACTGGTGGTAAAGGGGGTGGCTACTCTGCTGGAAACTTTTCTCTCAGCAACAGGAGAGTTTTCAAAGGATCACTGATTTATCTGCTGTTTTTCAGGTACACAGCACTGGATGAGAGTAGAGTTGGAGAGGAAAACACCTTTTGTACAGTGAGAAGCTGCCCATTGGTTTCTTATCTTTCAAGATCCCATTGATATGGCATCATCTTTTCTGAATATCTGGAGGTAAACCAGTTATTTTCACCCAGACAGAAGAGAGCTTTCCAAAGCCCATGCGGATGATCTTATGCAGCTTTAGCTTAGTGTGCACTGGGTAAAGCAAGGACACTGTTTACACCAGGCACACTGTCTATAGCCAGGAGACTGCTGCGGGGTCAGAGAAGCATCCCCTCAACTCCAGGTGCCCCAGGCTACTCTGGGCAGTTCTAAAGTGCATTGCAGCAGCCTCTCCTGGCCCTGGAAATGGAGATGCTCATCCTAAACTCGACAGCCATGCTGACTTTATCTTCCCTTCATGCAGGGTGGAGAATTGCATGAACCTGATGAAGAGCAGAAAAACTTGGAGAATGAGTGAGATAGAAAAATAAAACTTCTCAGCCCTGCTTCCTTCTCACCAGTCTGATTTTGCCTCAAACCCTGTGCAACGAGTCCCAAGCTTGCCCAGGCTGAGTGCTGGCAAGAGGACAGAGTGACAGCTGTGATATAACAGCAAGAGCGAAACCCTGGTTTGGGAAAAGAGCAGGGGATAATACTTGAATTTGAAAACACATGATCTTTTCTACATATTAGTGCATGTCCATGGAATAACTTCCCTCATTTCTGCTGTAAGCTTATGTTGTTTGAGCCACTCCTGATTTCCTGTACCAAAGTGGCAAGATAAAGGAGAGTTTTCTCTACAGACTTGGTAGATCAACTTCTCTAGGTTCCTCCTTATTATGGTTATATAAACTGCTGAAAAATATAAATTAATCTCTTTTCAGCAACTCACAGCCACTCAGCTTTTGACAGAAATAGGAAATCACAGCTAGAAAATCTAAATCCTGCCTTTGTTTCCTAAACTTGAAACTACAGATTAATTTGACAGATGTCTGAGCCTCATTAATATTGCTATTGTCTGACTCTGAATAATGAGCCTGATGATCACTCTGCTCTTCTGAGACATGCATACTTTAATAGTACGCTCATTACTCTAAAAAAAATGAAAATGTGGGGTTTTTTCACACGGTCATGAAAAATGCATTTGCAAGGGAAATTTGTAATGTTTCCAATGTTGTTAAAATACTGTAGAAAAAAAGCTGGAAAATACTTAAAATCTGTTGCTAAGGAATTGACATGGTTGGGAATGCTTTCATCTTCTTTTGGAGGCTCTCTGCAAGACAAAGCTGGTTTGACTTCCCAAAAACCCAGTGGAACTGCACCTACGCCAGGGTGGCTGGACCAGGAGGAATTCCTGGGGGAACAAGGTCACAGCCAGCGCACTTCCATGTTGTGGTGGTGATCTGGCTCCTACAATGGTTTTGCAAAACCAGAAGCTTTTAGGTACAATCTCAAGAATCTCTAAGCCTCCTCTCCAAAGCTCTGAGAACCTTGCTGGCCTGTGGCACTGTTTTCACGGATGAGCCATCATTTTGTCCCTAAAGGTGACGGGCAGCTTATTCAGACCTGTTGGTCCAGCATTCATAGAGTAGATTTTCAAAACCAGCTGGGCAAATGGTCTCTTTGCATAATGTATTTGCACAGCCCATGGGGCAGCCCTGCAGCTTGAGGTGCTGATGCTTCTTTGTGTTTTGAATCCACTGGATCCAAAAGTAGAGCAGGAGGAGTCAAAACTGGTGACCACTTCAGGATCTTCAAAGAGGTCTTTTAGGAGGAAAAATGAACTGTAGCCTTTTAGTCGAAATCACTGCTTCAATCTAACATCTACACATATTCCAGCAGCTCTCCAGACACTGTACTTGCATCCCAGGCTGGGATGGGCTTTCCCCTTTCCACAACTAGCCCTTTGTTCAGAATGGAACCTATCAGCCTGATTTGGGAATGCAGACCCACCTCACTGGCCTTTCCAGATCTTCCTGCACACAATCCTCTCCTTTCCACCCATTCCAGGCAGACACAACCTGAAGCATGTCTGGATCCAGCAGCTCTTTAGTCTCCTCTGTTCTGCTGACCCCAAACCACTTCTACTTTAAAACCTCACAACTGGGGGAACTCAAAAAACAATTGCAAAATGGAGTTCTGTCTTCAAGATCAGTTCAGGGCTTTACTGAGGGAAAGGAGGCACAACTGGAAAAGAAATAGGAGAATTACTGCATCTGAATACACACAAGATCTGTTCAGGGAGCCCGTTTCAGTTTGGGAATAAGGCCAGTTCAATAAGTCTACTTGAAGTTCCCAAAAGATCTCAGGAGGACAAATAAAAGATGATTGATAGAAGGCTTTCTGGGTTTTCTGTACATCAAGATCCCAAGGCTCAACTCTTGTCCTCCTGGTGCTCCCTTCTCCTCCACTTTTGGTTAAGATGACAAGAATCATTTGAGGAACTGAATGAGAAAGTCAGGGAGAAAAAAATCGTCTCTCAGGCCCAGTTAAATAGTTTTGTCTCATTTTTCATTCCAATCAGATCCCATGGGAATTTCCAGGCTAAGATTGCCACTTCTGCCACCCAGGCTACTGACTGATGTTTCTTTTTCCAGATTTGCCAAAATTCCCACTTTGACGCAGTTTTCCCCATTTTGTCCTGAAGAGGATTCCATTAATATCTCCCCTCCTTTTGTTGGCAGTCTGTTCTGAAACACAAAATCCTTATTTCCTCAGCAGGGGTATAATATCTTCTCTTATTAAAAACACCGAAACACAAGCTTACCCAGAGGTGTGTTTTATTTGACATGAAGAGATGCAGTAAAAATGCTTCCCTGGGACAGCTAGTGTTTCAGCCATCCTGCAAGGATTTAGCAAATGTTTCCAAGGTTCTGCTGGACTTTGTTTGGGATTTTCTTAACCCCTTTCAAAAATGGCATTTTCCACTATTTCCAAGTCTTTTGTCTGGAGTTACAGCAGAGGCAAAGAGAAAGCCTGAGTCTCTTTTGGTTAATCAGAGGGGAATGGAGTGAAGAAG
>NW_020887490.1:0-4019 GCF_003945725.1 Corapipo altera
CCTCTCCAGCTGGGCATCCACAGCCTCGTTGCCGTCCGAGGATGTGTCCGTGTCGCTGTTGGCACCGGTCGGGCTCTGGTCGTTGACGGAGGCCAGGCCTTTCTCCACCATGGGCTTGATGGCCTTGAGCAACTGGTAGCGCTCATAGAGGTCTGTGTGGCTGCCTGCGGCCGGGGCCGCCCCCCTCCTCTTGCGGGAAGACCCCTCGGAGCAAGCTGGGGAACATCACCTCCTGCTCCATCTTCTGGGTGGCTGAGAAGTACTGCTCCATGGCCCCTCTCCTACAGCTCTGGCAGCGCTGCTCTGGGCTCTTCTCAGGGTGCCTCCTGCTCCCCGTCCCCGATGGGGGCTTTTTTATGCAGTGCCGAGGCACATCCCTCCTCTGCTGTCCCCTCCTGCCTTGGCTGGGCTGCATGGCCGTGGGACTGGGCTTGGCTGCAGCCCAGCTGGAACTCGGCCACACAGTGTCCCAGGCTCTGTGCAATCTCTCCTGGCCCAGCCTCCCCGTGGCCTTCACTCGAGCTGGCCGGAGGTCCTGCTGCATCCCCATGCCAGGAGCAGAGGAGCGGCAAGGAGCAAAGGCGCCTGGGGTCTTTCCCTCTGTCCCACTCCTACCCTTCTACATGTTCAGTTGTGGGGCCCCGTGAGAGTGGGTCCAGCTCCTGCCCCCCGGGGCTGACAGTCTGCAAACAGTTGTGCTGCCAGGGGGTCCTCACCTCCTCCTCTTCTTGCTGCCATGCGCTTGGGACGTGAACGCTCCAGGGACATTGAGCAACCCCTGTCTGTTACTGCCAGCCTGGACACGCCAGGAGACACTTATGTAATACCTCACTGGGGGTGCAGGGGTGCACTGCTGCATGGAATCCTACGTCGGGTCATGGGGACATGCAATGGGGACAGAGATGGGACCAAACGCCGCCACGGAGAACTCCTGCAGTCATGGAACGGAGCCATCACTGCCCACAGCGGAGCACAGATAGTGCCACCATCGCCCCTGTTACCCCCATCCTGGATCGGAGGCCATGGCTGGTCAGTGGCCAGAACTGCCTATCTCTGTGTATCTTGCAGGATGTGGCAACTGGAGGAAATTGTTCTATTTTGGGAAAGACCGGGGGGTCCTTCACCCCTTTTGCAACCCTCAGTGGTGGCAGCTCTCCAACTGACCCCCTCTCATATCCCAGCCAGGTGCCCATTCTGCCACCTGCCCTCTCCCCCTCAGACCTGAACCCGCTGCTTCTCTTGTCCCTTTCTGGGTGCCCCTGGCATCTCTGGCTGTCCTGTTGTGGAGCCCAGTGTGGCACTGACATGTGCATACACAGCCAGTCCCATGCTCTTGGGATGTCTGGCCACCATGGAGTTTCCTGGAGGTGAAGGGACATCACAGTGTCCCCCCCAGCATGGGCGTGAGGAGGCTACCTCTGCCCTGGGGTTGGAGCTTCACCGTGGATGTCATGTTTTAACCCCAGTCAGCAACTCGGCCCCACACAGCCACTTGCTCACCCCCCACCAGTGGGATCAGGGAGAGAATTGGAAGGGTAAAAATGAGAAGACTCATGGGTTGAGATAAAGACAGTTTAATAGGGGAAGCAAAAGCTGTGCACACAAACAAAGCAAACCAAGCAATTAATGCACCGCTTCTCATGGGCAGGCAGGTGTTCAGCCACCTCCAGGATAGCAGGGCTCTATCACATGTAATGGGGACCTGGGAAGACAAAAGCCATCATTCCAAATGTCTCCCTTTTCCTTCTTTCCCCATCTCCATGTGCCGAGCATGATGCTATATGGTCTGGGAAATCCCTTGGGTCAACCCACGGCAGAGCTTCTTGGAAGTGCAGAGGCATCCCAGGGCTCTGGGGACAGAGGGACTCAAGTTGCTCCCCAGCTCCCCATCCTTGGGACATAAATAATTACCAAATCCTCTCTGTGCCTCTGGGGACCCCATCAGCCAAAAATGGTCCCCCACATCCTGCTGTGAGAGACGGGGGGGAGCTGCCACTGCCACCAGTGATGACAGGAGCAGAAGGAGGTGGACTGTGGTTGGAGCATGGCACAGCCACCATGATGGTGCAACATTGCTGGGTCTGGACTGAGCTGAACTGGGGTGCCCAGCCCCAGGTTGGAGCCCAGAGAAGGCTGCTCGGGGCCATCAGGGCCCCTGGGAGATGCAATGAGATTCTCAGCTCTCTGGTGCCACAGGCTCCACGTTTGGGCAAGCCTACCCCTGACCTGCTGCTGTCCTGGGGAGTCCATCCCCAGAAACAGATCGGAGGTGGACTGTGCCACCACACATGTGTCCCCAAGTGTCCCTGTGTCATCCCTGGCACCTCCTGCTGTCATACCCACCCCCATCCCCCGTGGCACTAGGGGAACCATGGTGCCACAGCTTCAGGGTGCTGAGCACAAACTTGCCCTGGGCTATCTCTGGCCCAGCTGCCCATGGAGAGATGGAGATGCTGGGTCAAAGATGTCCCATGGACTGAGGGCATGGCTGGGAAGGCACCTCATGTCCTGGGGAGTTGTTCCAAGCCTCCCTGCAACCCACCATCCTCCTAGGGAGCCCATCCCAAGTCACATCTCAGGAGGGGGAGATGTCACCACATGTGTCTCCAAATGAAACCATGTTGTCCCCAGCACCTCCTGCTGACAGATCGCCATGACTCTGATTGCCCCAAGCCCCTTGAAACTGTCCTTGTCCTCTCTCGAATCTGACCAGGACCCTTTCAGACGTGAGGCAGCTCTGGATCTGGGCCCCAGCTGCCCCCTCCAGAGTGCCTGGGCCCCACAGTTGCTCACTCAACCCCAGGTGGCTGGACACCCTTTCCCTGCTGCCCATGCTCGGGCAGGACAAACCAAAGTCAATGTGGTCTCAGCAGCTGGGAGAAATGGCCTGATCAGGCAAGAGGAGATGAGAATCTCCAATGTATCCCAAAGTTCTGCCGGTTGCTTTCCAGAGGTGCTTTGAGCTACAGCTCTGCTGCCCCTCAGTGTCGCATGACTGGGCTGAGCGTTGGACAGATTCACGCTCTCTTGTGCACAGAAATCAGGCACCGGGTGCTTTTACTGGTGTTGCTGTCAACACAAGGAAGAAATTTTTCAGCCTGAAGTTGTTGAGACAAAGGAACAGGTCGCCCAGGCAGGTCGCATGTGCCCTGTGGTTGCACAGTGCTCTGAGATACCTGGTCTAGTGCAGGATGGCCCAGCACACAGCAGGCCATTGCACCAGACGATCTGTGAAGAAACCATCCCATGACTTTGTGATTCTTTGTCCCTTCAAATTCCCCATCATTGCCCTGGAAAGTCCCCTCCTCACAGAGCCACTGTCTCCCTGCCCCACGCTGGGGCACTCCATGAGAGCCCCAGCCAGTTGAAAGCACCACACAGACAAATGGCTTCACAGGGCTTCTTTTATTAACAAAGACTGGGGGAAATACCCTTGGAGTCCAGGTACCAGCTGGAAAAGGGCTCGGCAGTTGCAAGGAACTGTTGGAGGTTGGGGCCGTGGCACAACACCTCCACCTTCGTCCTGCTCTTTGAAAATAAAGAGGAGGTCACGAGTCTGCAGCTCTCCCAATGGAGTTCCCAGCACAGCCAGATGCTTCTTCCTATGAGGATAAGGCAGCATCTGGTTCTCCGGTGTCAATGCCAGCCCTGGGAGATCAGCTGCCACGGTGCGAGGAGGGCGAGTGGGAGCGGGGAGGAGCCTGCGATGTTCAGCGATGGGACGTCTTCTGCTTTGTGACACCAGCATCTCTCCTGCAAAGGCAGCTGTCCTTAAGTCCAAGGGTCATCCCCGGCAGACACATAGTCCACCAACCCTGGGTCCACAGACCCCGAAGCCCTGGAGTCTCTGCCTGGAGGGATGGGATGTGCCCACTTCTGCAGCATGGAGATGGGTACCTGCCCCCATTCGAGGGGACAGCTCCCCTTTCAAGGCCCTTCCCAGGAGCTTCCCACCCCTTTGCAGTGTTGGGGACCTCTCCAGGGACACCACCCCTTGCCTTGCTGCCCCTGAGCTCTGT
>NW_020887491.1:0-4016 GCF_003945725.1 Corapipo altera
CCTGTCCCATTCCCCTCAGGAACTGGATCAATCCCTGTCCCATTCCCATCAGGAACTGGATCAATCCCTGTCCCATTCCCCTCAGGAACTGGATCAATCCCTGTCCCAGGTCTCCTCAGGAACTGGATCAATCCCTGTCCCATTCCCCTCAGGAACTGGATCAATCCCTGTCCCAGGTCTCCTCAGGAACTGGATCAATCCCTGTCTCATTCCCATCAGGAACTGGATCAATCCCTGTCCCATTCCCATCAGGAACTGGATCAATCCCTGTCCCATTCCCATCAGGAACTGGATCAATCCCTGTCCCTGGTCCCATCAGGAATTGGGTCTGTACTTGTCCCAGGTCCATCAAGGATTGGGTCTGTCCCTGGTCCCATCAGGGATTTGGGTCTATCCCAGGAATTAGGTCTGTCCCTGTCCCTGTCCCCTCAGGAATTGGGTCTGTGCTCTTCCCACTGGGACTTGGGTCTGTCCCATCAGGAACTGGGTCTGTCCCTGTCCCATTCCCACCAGGAATTGGGTCTGTCCCTGTCCTGTTCCCATCAGGAGCTGGGTCTGTCCCTGTCCCCATCAGGAATTGGGTCTGTCCCATCAGGAACTGGGTCTGTCCCTGTCCCATTCCCACCAGGAATTGGGTCTGTCCTGTTCCCATCAGGAATTGGGTCTGTCCCTGTCCCATTCCCACCAGGAATTGGGTCTGTCCCATCAGGAGCTGGGTCTGTCCCTGTCCCAGTCCCGGTCAGAACCGGGAGGGACCGGACGGTGCTCGGAGGCTCCCCCCGGGCCGCGCTGACCCCGGGCCGGGGCTCGGCTCCATCCCCAGCCCGCGTGTCCCTCACGGTCCCCGCGGTCACCCCCGGCCCCTCCCCGCTCCTGACCCCCCCCAGCCCCTCAGAGACCCCCGGGGGGTCCCGGCCACCCTCGGCCCCTCAGGGCCCCCTCCGTGTCCTCCACACCCCCGCTGTCCCCCCGTCCCCTCACGGCCCGCCGGGTCCCGCTCCCTCCCCCGCCGCCTCACGGACACCCCCGGGGCCGCTGCCGCCCCGTCCCCCGCCGTGCCGCGGACACCCCCGGCCCCCCCGGCCCCTCCGCCCCCCCCCCCCCCCCCCCCCCCCCCCCCGGTCCCCCCCCCCCCCCTCCCTCACCGTAGCTCATGATGGCGGCGCCGCCTCCTCCTTCCCGGGCGGTAACGGCGTCGCGCGGGCCCCGCCCCCGCGCTCCCATTGGCCGCGCCGCCCCGCCTCCCCCGCGCTCATTGGCCCGCGGCCCGCGCCGCGTGAATCGCGCCCCCCATTGGCGGACGGCGGCTGTCGCTCCCCGCGCTCCCCGCTCGGCGATTGGCTGGTGCGGATGTCAGCTGATGAGTGGGCGGGGCCGCCGGGGCTCCGCTTTTGTGATTGGCCGGCGTGGGGGCGGGCTAAGACGGCTTAGGACCAATAGCGCGGGAGGCACGCCCTCTGCCGCTGGCCACACCCCCTCTGGCAGTGGCGCCGGTTCCCATTGGCTGGAGGTGCGGAGACCACGCCCCGTGGGCGGAGCGCTCGGGGTGCCCCCACGTGGACGCCCGGGGAAGGGCGGGGTCACCCACCTGTGTCACGTGTGTGTCACGTGTGTGTCACCTGTATCACGTGTGTGTCACGTGTGGTGGGGGGGTACACGAGGGACCCCCCCACGAGTGTCACCCGTGGGTGTGGCCATCACGGGGCGTGTCTTGAGGGGCCCCACCCCTCGTGTCCCCATGTCCCGGGGTCACGGACAGATCCCGATGTCACCATTCCCAGGGGACACGGGTGCGTCACAGCCTCCTGCCCCCCTTCCCTGGGGACACGGCCATGTCCTGACCCGTGTCCACGGATCCCGGGTCACATCCAGGTCCCAACATCCACGAGACGTGGCCTCATCCCAATCCATGTCCCCTCAATCCAGGTCACGAGGCCACATCCCGACCTCAGTGTCCCCTTCCCTGGGGTCAAGGCCACACCCTGATCCCAGTGTCCATTTTTCCTGAGGTTAAGGCCACATCCCGATCCCAATATCCATTTTTTCCTGGGGTCAAGGCCACACCCTGATCCCAGTGTCCATTTTTCCTGAGGTCAAGGCCACATCCCGATCCCAGTGTCCATTTTTTCCTGGGGTCAAGGTCACACCCTGATCCCAGTGTCCATTTTTCCTGGGGTCAAGACCACATCCCAATCCCAGTATCCATTTTTTCCCGGGGTCATGGTCACATCCCGATCCCAGTATCCATTTTTTCCTGAGGTCAAGGCCACACCCTGATCCCAGTGTCCATTTTTTCCTGAGGTCAAGGTCACATCCCGATCCCAGTATCCATTTTTTCCTGGGGTCAAGGCCACATCCCAATCCCAACATTCCCCATATCCCACGACAAGGCCACGTCCAGATCCCAGCATCCCCAAGATGTGGCCTCATCCCAATCCCAGTCCCTAAACCCCCACTGACCCTCCCCAAATCCCCCTCCCCACGCCCTATCCCGACATTCCGGGTATCCAGAGACTCCGTTCTCCCCCCAGGCTTCATTTCCAGAACAATTTAATCCGTCGTCCCACACTCCCGGGTACAGGAATCACCAGAAACGTCCCGAAAAAGTGGAAATAAAAAAAAAAAAAAGAAAAAAAAAAAAAAAAAAAAAAAAAGAAAAAAAAAGAAAAAGACAAAAAAAAAAATATTTATCCGTTAAAATTCCTTCCAAAATTCGGAAGTTTCGGGATTCCCAAATAAAAACGAATATTCCTTATTTCTACACAAGTCTAGAGTTTAAAAAAGTCGGGTCTGTGGAGCTGGGACGAGGAAAAAACCGGGAAAAAACAACAAAGCAACGGTGGAACCGGGAAAAAAACTGGGAAAAGGGGAAAACTGAGCCGAATCCTCCCGGCGCCGCCACGGCCGGTTCCGGGTGGGAATGCCGGAATTCCCCGGGGATTTCCCAGCTCCCACTGGCGGGTCTCACCCGCCGCTCCCCCCGCGGAGAAATTCCCGGGAATGGGCAGCGGGAGGAGGGGGGGCGAATCCGGTGGGATTTTCGTTTGGCCGCGGTGGGAAGAGGCCGGGAGGGAGGCGGCGGCGTTTTGGTGCGGGAAAAGGGGATTTTGGGAACATGCAACCCCGGAACCGAGGGATTCCGACATCTACGCGCCACTAAATCCGACCGGCGCCTATGGAAAAACTCGAATATACAGGAACTCGAAGGGTCATGTACAAAATCCACAGCGTTTTCCGGGAATTCCCGGAATTCCCTCCGGCTCCGGCCCCGAATCGCCACCGGGAAAGGCGACACCGTTTGTTCTTTGGGTTAAAAAACACGGATTTTGGGAAGCGAGGAAGGGGGGGGAAGTTCAGCCTCCCCCATTCCCCCGTCCCGGCGTCGAGTCGTTCCCGCCCCCCCCCCCCCCCCCCCCCCATCCGGCGCCGGATCCCCGAGCGCCGCGGGGGATCCCGGGGGGATTCCCGAGGCATTCCCGAGGCTCCGACCTGCGATCCATGTAGTGCTTGTGGCCGGGATTGTGGCCGGGATTGTGGTCGGGATTGTGGCCCCCCCCTCCCCCAGCTCATCCCCGGGACCAGAGGGGGGGACGCTCCGGAGGGGCGAAGGCAGCAATCGGGCCCCTCCCACGCCCCCTTTTCCCAAAAACTTCGGGAGCTGTGGGAGCGGGAAGGGGGAGGGTGAGGATGTCCCCGTGCCGGCTCCGGAATTGGCGCTACTGGGCCTCGGCCAGGGCGGGGGGCTCGGGGGGGCGCCGGGGCCTCGCTCCGCAGCGGATCCGCCTTGGAGAAATTCATGTCCAGGATGTGCCGCTGGAGGTGCCGAACCCACTCCTCCTGGATCGACAGCGGGCCCTGGAATTCCACCTCGCAGAACCTGCGGAGACGCCGCGTCAGCTCGGGAGGGAGAGAGAACCCCCCCCAAAAAACGGGGGTGAGGCAGCCGGGAGAATATTGGGAATTAGGGAGGGGATACAGGGATAGCCAGAGATGAGGGGGAATTTTGGGAATTAGGG
>NW_020887492.1:0-4016 GCF_003945725.1 Corapipo altera
CCTCACCTACCTGAACCAAGGTGAGCTCACCTGGCCCTCACCTACCTGAGCCAAGGTGAGCTCACACCTGAACCTCACCGCTGCCCCACGGTTGCCATGGGAACGTTCGGCCCCCAACTGAGGGGGAATTCCCGATTGCCGGGGTGGGCCTGGGGAAAACCAGGTGTGGGAGGGACCAGGTGTGGGAGAGACCAGGTGTGTGTGGTTCCAGGTGTGTGTGTGATTCCAGGTGTGTTAAAAGTGGTTCCAGGTGTGTGTGGTTCCAGGTGTGTGGTTCCAAATGTGTGGTTCCAGGTGTGTTCAAGGTGGTTACAGGTGTATTCTGGGTGGTCTCAGGTGTGTTCAGGGTGGTTACAGGTGTGCATAAGGTGCTTACAGGTGTGTGCAAGGCGGTCACAGGTGTGTGCAGGGTGGTTCCAGGTGTGTGCCAGGTGGTCACAGGTGTGTTCTGGGTGTCACAGGTGTGTGTAAGGTGGCTACAGGTGTATTCTGGGTGGTTACAGGTGTATGTAAGGTGATTTCAGGTGTATTCTGCGTGTCACAGGTGTGTGCAGGGTGGTCACAGGTGTGTTCTGGGTACTCCCAGGTGTGTTCAGGTGGTCACAGGTAACCCTCAGGTGCCCCCTCCCCCAGGTCAGTCCTACGAGATCCGGATGTTGGACAACAGGAAACTCGGGGAGCTGCCGGAGATCAACGGGAAGCTGGTCAAGGTGAGCACAGGAACACCTGGCCAGGTGTGCCCAGACAGGTACAGCTACAGCTGGACAGGTGTGCCTGGGCAGGTACAGGTACAGCTAACCAGGTGTGCCCAGCTCAGCCAGGTGTGCCCAGTCAGGTACAGGGACACCTGGCCGGGTGTGCCCAGTCAGGTACAGGTACACCTGGCCAGGTGTGCCCAGCCCAGGCAGGTGCTGTCAGGGTGATGGGGTGGGGGTGGGATACACTTGGTTCAGGGGGGATTTGGTTCCCTTCCTGGGGAGGGGCTGCACACCTGGCCAGGTGTGCCTGGGCAGGTCTAGGTACACCTGTCCAGGTGTACCAGGCAGGTCCAGGTCCAGGTACAAGTACAGGTCCAAGTACACCTGTCCAGGCGTGCCGGGCAGGTACAGGTGTGCCTGGGCAGGTACATGTGTGCCAGGGCAGGTCCAGGTCCAGGTCCAGGTACACCTGTCCAGGCATGCCGGGACGGTACAGGTCCACCTGTCCAGGTGTGACAGGGCAGGTACATGTACAGGTACAAGTACAGGTCCAAGTACACCTATCCAGGTGTGCCCGGGCAGGTCCAGGTCCAGGTACACCTGTCCAGGTGTGCTGGGCAGGTACAGGTACAAGTACAGGTACAGGTACAGGTGTATCAGGGCAGGTACAAGTGTACCAGGGCAGGTCCAGGTCCAGGTGTAGATCCAGGTTCACCTCTCCAGGTGTACCAGGCAGGTACAAGTGTACCAGGGCAGGTCCAGGTCCAGGTGCACCTGTCCAGGTGTGCCAGGCAGGTACAGGTGTGCCAGGCAGGTACAGGTGCCCTCCCCTCTCCCTGCAGAGCATTTTCCGGGTGGTTTTCCACGACCGGCGCCTCCAGTACACGGAGCACCAGCAGCTCGAGGGCTGGAGGTGGAACCGCCCCGGGGACAGGATCCTCGACATCGGTCAGTTCACCTGCCCCACCTGCCCCACCTGCCTCACCTGCCCAGGTGTTCCCAGCCTCACCTGTTCACCCCCCATCCCAGACATCCCGATGTCCGTGGGCATCATCGACCCCCGCGCCAACCCCACCCAGCTCAACACCGTGGAGTTCCTGTGGGACCCCGCCAAGAGGACATCGGTCTTCATACAGGTGAGCCCCTCAGACAGGTGAGCACAGGTGGGCACTGCCCCTCGGACAGGTGAGCTTTACCTCATATCCAGGTGAGCACAGGTGGGCACTGCCCCTCGGACAGGTGAGCTTTACCTCATATCCAGGTGAGCACAGGTGGGCACTGCCCCTCGGACAGGTGAGCACAGGTGGGCACTGCCTACCCCTCGACCAGGTGAGCACAGGTGGGCACTGCCTCTGAGCCAGGTGAGCACAGGTGGGCACTGCCTCTGAGCCAGGTGAGCTCTATCCCATATCCAGGTGAGCACAGGTAGGTGCTGCCCCTCAGCCAGGTAAGGGACAGGTGGGCTTTGCCCCTCAGCCAGGTGAGCACAGGTGGACTCTGCCTCTCAGCCAGGTGAGCTCTACCCCATATCCAGGTGAGCACAGGTGGGCTTAGCTAGGTAAGGGACAGATGGGCTCTACCCATCAGCCAGGTGAACTCTACCCCATCCATATCCAGGTGAGGGACAGGTGGGCACTGCCCCCCAACCAGGTGAGCACAGGTGGGCTCTGCCTCTCAACCAGGTAAGGGACAGGTGGGTTGTACCCCGTATCCAGGTGAGCACAGGTGGGCATTGCCCCTCAGTCAGGTGAGCACAGGTGGGCTGTACCACTCAGCCAGATGAGCACAGGTAGGCACTGCCCCTCAGCCGGGTGAACTCTACTCCATATCCAGGTGAGCACAGGTGGGTTCTACCCCTCAACCAGGTGAGGGACAGGTGGGCTCTGCCTCTTAGCCAGGTGAACTCTACCTCATATTTAGGTGAACACAGGTGGACACTGCCCCTCAGCCAGTTGGGCACAGGTGAACTGTGCTCCATAGCCAGGTGTTCTCTGTCCTCCTGACCCCGGGCTGTTCCCACCCCTCCCCTGCATTCCCATGGGCTCACCTGTGCCCAGGTGTTCCCAACCCCTCCCCGGCATTCCCACCTGTGCCCAGGTGTTCCCCCTCTCCCCTGTGCCCAGGTGTTCCCCCTCTCCCCTGTGCTCACCTGCCCAGGTGTTCCCAAACCCCTCCCCGGCATTCCCACCTGTGCCCAGGTGTCCCCCCTCACCTGTGGCCCTCCCCTGCCCAGGTGCACTGCATCAGCACGGAGTTCACGCTGCGCAAGCACGGGGGCGAGAAGGGGGTCCCGTTCCGGGTGCAGATCGACACCTTCCGGCAGGGCGACGGCGGCGACTACAGCGAGCACCTGCACTCGGCCAGCTGCCAGATCAAGGTCTTCAAGGTATGGACACGTCCACCCGGGGTCACCCGGGGTCACCCAGGGTCACCTGGGATTACTTGAGGTCATGTGGGATCACCTGGGGTCACCCGGGGTCACCTGGGATCTCCTGGGATCACCTGGGGTCACCTGGGGTCACCCAGGATCACCTAGGGTCAACCGGGGTCACCCAGGATTTTCTGGGGTCACCCGGGGTCACCCGGCATCTCCTGGGGTCACCCGGCATCTCCTGGGGTCACCCGGGATCTCCTGGGGTCACCTGAGGTCACCTGGAGTCACCCGGGGTCTCCTAGGGTCACTTGGGATCACTTGGGGTCACCCAGGATCACCTAGGGTCACCTGGGATCTCCTGGGATCTCTTGGGGTCATCTGGGATCACCTGGGATCACCCCGGGTCACCTGGGATCTCCTGGGATCTCTTGGGGTCATCTGGGATCGTCTGGGGTCACTCAAGATCACCTGGGGTCACCCAGGATCTCCTGGGAACACTTGGGGTCACCTGGGATCTCCCAGGATCTGCTGGGGTCACCTGGGATCACCTGAGGTTACCTGGGATCATCCAGGGTTATCTGGTCATCTGGGGTCACCTGGGATCACCTGGGATTTCCTGGGGTCACTTGGAGTCACCTGGGATCACCTTCAATTTCCTGGGGTCACTTGGGGTCACCCAGGATCTCCTGGCATCACCCAGGATCACCTGGAGTCACTTGGCATTACCTGGGCTCACCCAGAATGTCCTGGGATCACGTGGGATCTCCTGGGAGTTCCTCCCGGTGGGATTGTGCCCCTGGGATCTCCCAGCAGGAGCTCCAAGGGCTCACCTGGGGGGGCAGGTGAGGGGGGTGGGAAGGGGGGTTCCCACAGGTGTGCTCTCCTCACCTGGGAGTCCATCCTGCCTGTGCCACCCCCAGATCTCACCTGGGCACACCTGGGAG